>NC_054710.1:45773020-45818020 GCF_016097555.1 Gigantopelta aegis
TTATGTGTATAGCGCGTGTATCTCTGTGTGTTTGTATATATGTCTATGTGTATGGTGCGTGTATCTCTGTGTGTTTGTATTTATGTCCATGTGTATGGTGCGTGTATCTCTGTGTGTTTGTATATATGTCTATGTGTATGGTGCGTGTATCTCTGTGTGTTTGTATATATGTCCGTGTGTATGGTGCGTGTATCTCTGTGTGTTTGTATATATGTCTGTGTGTATGGTGCGTGTATATCTGTGTTTGTATTTATGTATGTGTGTGTATCTCTGTGTGTTTGTATATATGTATATGTGTATGGTGCGTGTATCTCTGTGTGTTTGTATATATGTTTATGTGTATGATGCGTGTATCTCTGTGTGTTTGTATATATGTCTATGTGTATGGTGCGTGTATCTCTGTGTGTTTGTATTTATGTCTATTTGTATGGTGCGTGTATCTCTGTGTGTTTGTATATATGTCTATGTGTATGGTGCGTGTATCTATGTGTGTTTGTATTTATGTCTATGTGTATGGTGCATGCATCTCTGTGTGTTTGTATTTATGCCCATGTGTATGGTGCGTGTATCTCTGTGTGTTTGTATTTATGTCCATGTGTATGGTACATGTATCTCTGTGTGTTTGTATTTATGTCCATGTGTATGGTGCGTGTATCTCTGTGTGTTTGTATTTATGTCCATGTGTATGGTGTGTGTATCTTTGTGTGTTTGTATTTATGTCCATGTGTATGGTGCATGTATCTTTGTGTGTTTGTATTTATGTCCATGTGTATGGTGTGTTTATCTTTGTGTGTTTGTATATAATTATGTCTATGTGTATGGCATGTTTATCTCTGTGTGTGTTTTATGTGTGAGAAAGAGAGAGAAGTATTTAAATACATGTTTTATGGTGTGTTCTGTCTATTTGCAGACACGAATACAGCGAACCCTACGAGATGGATTCTCTCCATCGTCCGGGTGAGTCCACTGTACGAATGTTTCATAACAAAACGAACTAGCAGACATTTTTTTTTTATAGTTACTCACTACAAAACTGGGATAGAATAGGAAGATGTGTTTCACGACATCTGAACACATTTTATACTACGGCTATCGATTGCTATCTCCACACATGGTACAGAGAGAGAGAGAGAGAGAGAGAGAGAGAGAGAGAGAGAGAGAGAGAGAGAGAGAGAGAGAGAGAGAGAGAGAGAGAGAGAGAGGAGAGGAAAGAGGAGGGAGAGGAGAGGGGGAGGGAGAGAGGGGGGGAGAGAGAGAGGGGGGGAGAGAGAGGGAGAGAGGGGGAGGGATAGAGAGAGAGAGGGTTAGGGAGGGAGATAGAAAGAAAGAAAGGGAGAAAGGGATACGGACAAAGTGAGGGAGGGACAAAGACAAAGAGTAATGCAGTGAGAGAGATGGAGGGAGAGAGGTAGAGAACTAGACAGACAGACATAATAGGCGCACGTGGATAGACAGAGAGATAGACAGAGACAGACATAGAGGGGTGAAAGGAACAAAGGGGAGATAGAAAGAGAGTGAGATAGACAGACAGACATAATAGATGCACATGGATAGACAGAGAGATGGACAGAGACAGAAAGAGATGGGTGAGAGGAACAAACGGGAGATAGAAAGAGAGGGAGATAGACAGACAGACATAATAGATGCACATGGATAGACATAGACAGAAAGAGAGGGGTGAGAGGAACACAGGGAAGATAGAAAGAGAGGGAGATAGACAGACAGACAGACGTACAGAATAGATACACACGGAAAACGATAGAAAGGAATGGGAGGGGGGGGGGGGGGGGGGTAAGAGATCGTGGGAAATAGAAACAGACAGACAACACATACAGAGATATAGACACGCAGTCAGAGACAGAGAGAGGGAACAAGGGAGGATGAGAGAGATGGTGGAAGATAGAAAGAGATACATACACACACAGATAGACAGACAGAGATAGACGGAGACTGGATCACTAGTACCATCCTCTACAGTAATAAAACCGTGTGTCGTTTCCCAGACCTCGCCTTTTATGGGGAGCTATCACTCTCCCTTAATCTAGTTCAGTTGGAGTAATGTTAGCTCAACTTAACGTGTATTTCAAAAGTATTAAATATTATTGCTGAATATAGTTATATCTTAAATGGCTCTCCAAAATCGTAATTAGCAGTGTATTTCTTATTATTGCTGAATATAGTTATATCTTAAATGGCTCTCCATAATCTTAATTAGCGGTGTATTTCATATTATTGCTGAATATAGTTATATCTTCAATGACTCTCCGTAATCTTAATTAGCGGTACCTTTCATATTATTGCTGAATATAGTTATATCTTAAATGGCTCCCCATATCTTAATTAGCAGTACATTTCATATTATTGTTGAATATAGTTATATCTTAAATGGCTCTCCATAATCTTAATTAGCGGTGCATTTCATATTATTGTTGAATATAATTATATCCTAAATGGCTCTCCATATCTTAATTAGCGGTGCATTTCATATTATTTGTGAATATATTTATATCTTAAATGGCTCTCCATATCTTAATTAGCGGTGCATTTCATATTATTGCTGAATATAGTTATATCTTAAATGGCTCTCCAAAATCGTAATTAGCAGTGTATTTCTTATTATTGCTGAATATAGTTATATCTTAAATGGCTCTCCATAATCTTAATTAGCGGTGTATTTCATATTATTGTTGAATATAATTATATCCTAAATGGCTCTCCATATCTTAATTAGCGGTGCATTTCATATTATTTGTGAATATATTTATATCTTAAATGGCTCTCCATATCTTAATTAGCGGTGCATTTCATATTATTGCTGAATATAGTTATATCTTAAATGGCTCTCCAAAATCGTAATTAGCAGTGTATTTCTTATTATTGCTGAATATATTTATATCTTAAATGGCTCTCCATATCTTAATTAGCGATGCATTTCATATTATTGCTGAATATAGTTATATCTTAAATGGCTCTCCATAATCTTAATTAGCGGTGCATTTCATATTATTGCTGAATATAATTATATCTTAATTGGCTCTCCATATCTTAGTTAGCAGTACATTTCACCTTTCTGCTAGCTGTGGAACAGTGTACACCAATTGTTGTATTCTCTGGTGACCTTCACACTCTCTGTCACGTGTTTCAGCTCCAGCCGTGGGTATCAGCCAGCCAGCTCACGTCTACGATCACCTCGGGTCACGACAGAGGTCAGACTACCGGTCTCTGGACAGGCTAACTCGTGTCGGAAATCAAACAGATGGCGAGGACACCAATCCGACCAGGATGCCAATCTCTTGTGGAGATACCAGACGGAAGCCAAGCTATCGGGCGCTAGTTCATGGTCAAGATGCCAGCCGAAGGTCGTGGAAGTCATCTTGGCTCCCAAATGTTGCTGAATACGAGAGGAATTCGGTTCAGGTGCCATTTCTTGAAGAAAATGTCGGATGGAATACAAGGAATCCATCTTGGGTGTTATTTCGTGAGGAAGATGTCAGGCCAATGCCATGGAATCCAGCTAGGATGTAACCGCTTGATGACAATACCAGCTAACGTGGAAGGGACCCTTTGTAACGAGAACCAGTGTAAACACCGGAAGAGGCAGGCTTCGTTCACTTGGACCGTTTGTGAAAGAATCACAAAGATTGGCTTTCCCCGACCACATGGGTATTCAATGATGTGTGTACAAGACATACATAGAGAAGAAACCGGTGATGTACAGCATATCAAAGAGATAAGGAATAACCAGACACTAATAGCATGTAATAAAACAAGATACAGAACAATGATTATAATGTTCACTAACGCCAATCACTGTGTCATTGGTAACAAAAATACGTCCATAGATCCTAGAGATCACTACATACTAACTAAAGTAGCCCTCAACAAACATATTCGTTCAAATACATTTAATTTCTATGGTTCACGTGAATATTTACTGCTGTATTGTTTAGATATAATTAATCAAATGGATTTTAAAAAAGAAGACGTGATATTTTTTTGAGACCCGAACTCCACAGAATATCACGTCATCTTATTCAAAGTTTATTTGATTAATTATATCACTATTGTTTTTACAGTTAATTTATTCAAAAATATATTCTTTTCTTACACACCTCTTGGTGAGAACATCAATCGTTATTTTGATAACACATACTTGTTTACACATGTACGTGTGTTAACAATTTCAAGACATACGGCTGGCTTATCCTAGGTGATGACCATAGTCTGGGGGCTGAGGGGAGTCCTGTGTGCAATCATATGTCCCCTCATTTTGACTCTTGATCCTAGTAGGAAATCCCAAGGAGAGTAAAACAAAAACGTGGGTGGACATCGCAGATCATGGGCAGAAGGGTTTAAATTCAAGATAGCGTCCAAGATGGCCGCCATATCATTAAATCAGGTATAACTTGACAAGGAATTGAGCTAGATGGATAATTTTGGTGTCTTTACCTAGGTTTTCAGGGTCAAGGAATCCAATTAAACCATTTTTAACCCAAGACATTATGACATAATGGCGAAATCCAATATGGCTGCCAATACGACCGCCACATCATTGTTCCCTTGTAACTTTTCACATGTTACACCGAAATTGATAATTTGTGTGTCTTTACTTGGGTTTTCAGGAACAAGGAATCTATTGAGACAATTCCTAATCCCAAAACATTATTACAAGATGGAAAAATCCAATATGGCTGCCAATATTGCATCCGTGTCATTGTTCTCTTTTTGTAACTTTTCACAAACTTAGGCTAAATTGATAATTTTCGTGTCTTTACCTAGGTGTTTTGGGTCAAGGATCCATTGAGACCATTTCTAATCCCAGTACATTATCACAAGATGGCAGAATCCAATATGGCTGCCAATATGGCCGCCGCATCATTGTTTCTTTGTAAAGTTTCACATGTTACACCGAAATTGTTAATGTTTGTGTCTTTACTTAGTTTTTGAAAAACAAGGACTCCGTTGAGACCATTCCTAATCCCAAGACATTATTACAAGATGGCAAAATCCAATATGGCTGCCAATATGGCAGCCGCATCATTGTTCTCTTTTCTAATCTAATCTAAGTTGATAATTTTTGTGTTTTTACCTAGGTTTTGTGGGTCAAGGAATCCACTGAGACCATTCCTAATCTCAAGACATTATTATAAGGTGGCGAAATCCCCTATAACAGTATTAAGCATGTTGTCCTAGACATTTGTCAAAATGTCGCAGGTTAACCAGCATGCAGAAATCCAGAATCGCACAATAAGATCATAGAAGCCGCAAACATTCGAAAGGACATTGTTTCAGAGAGACTAGAAAGGCTTGATCACGATCAGTTCGTGTATCAACCTTTCGAATTTTCCCGACTTCTATGATCTTCTGCGATTCTGGATTTCTGCATATTGGTTCACCTGTGACTTTTTGACAAATGATGCACTAATTCACATCAAAGTCCCCACGAAATTCAGACCGCTGCCTCTTCAGTGGAATCCCACAAAGATTTTCGGAATCCTGTAAAAAAAAAAGGAGAGTGTTATACAGGCCTTGAAATTGCGAGCTGTTACCAACATAAATGAGTCATATGGGAAGGTTATATATAAGTGTAAAAGTTCTGCAACTGAACACACAGCTTCCACGGCCTACACTCTACAGCCCTCAGTGCAGTACATACAGGATCAGTTCAACCAGTGTCTAGGTTAACATGTTTGATAGTGTTATAGGGGCCTACTTGTATTTACCATTGGGATTAGGAATGGTCTCAATGGATTCCTTGTTCTTGAAAAACTACGTATCGACACAAAAATAATGTGAAGTTACAAGGGAACAATGACGCGGCGGTTATATCGGCAGCCATATTGGATTTTCCATCTTGTAATAATGCCTTGGGATTAGGAATGGTCTCAATGGATTCCTTGATCCAAAAGTCCTAGGTAAAGAAACAAGAATTATCAATTTAGCCTAAGTATGTGAAAATTTACAAACAGAGAATAATGACGCGGCTGCCATCTTGGCAACCATATTGGATTTTGCCATTTTGTAATAATGTCTTGGGAATAGGAATGGTCTTAATGGATTCCTTGTTCCTGAAAACCTAAGTAAAGACACACAAATTATCAATTTTGGTGTAACATGTGAAAAGTTACAAGGGAACAATGATGTGGTGGCCATATTGGCAACCATATTGGATTTCGACATTATGTAATAATGCATTGGGGTTAAAAATGGTTTAATTGGATTCCTTGACCATGAACACCTAGGTAAAGACACCAACATTATCCATCTAACTCAATTCCCTGGCAAGTTATACCTGATTTAATGATATGGCAGCCATCTTGGACGCCATCTTGAATTTAACCCGTTCTGCCCATGATCTGCGATGTCCACCCAAGTTTTGTCTTACTCTCCTATGGGTCCCCTACTAGGATCAAGAGTCAAAATGAGGGGGCATATGATTGCACACAGGACTCCCCTCAGCCCCAGGACAACCAGGTCACCAATGCCATATAACCAATGAACGAAAACCAGCACGATCGACATCGATTACACTGTGACGTATAGTTAACCTGAAAATATTGTGTGTGTGACACGTAAGTTACCTATAAGTGTAAGTGCTATAAATAACTTTTAGTCGAAAAAGATGTTAAAATTTGCATAAAACCTGGTTTTTTCTTTTAGGATATGTAAGAAATAGAATAATACAATCGTGTCCGTTAGATACAATTTATCTTACAACTCGTTGTTTAAAAACTTATTAAACTTGCTTTCGCTCGTTAGATACATTTTAAAACAACTCGTTGTAAGGTAAATGGTATCTAACGGCCACTCATGTATTATTCTCTATGTAAACATCTTTATTTGAATCATTGATACCTTAGACGTTAATAATATTACATTTGCGGTTAGATATCGAGAGTTACACACATTTTGATAGTTCAGAAACAGACTCATTCATTTTTTTCTTGTTCCAACCAGTGCACCACAACTGAACAAAGGCCGTGGTATGTGCTTTCCTCTCCGTGGGAAAGTGAATATAAAAGATCACTTATTGCATCAGAAACAAATGTAGCGGGTTTCCTCTTTGAGACTACGAGTCAGAATGATCAAAGTTTGACATCCAATTGTCGATGATTAATTAATCAATGTGCCCCAGTGGTGTCGTTAAACAAAACAACCAACGTTAAACAAGACAATTAATACTTTAACATACAGAACAAATATGATGCAAAGTATGTTTCGAGAATAACTAAATATGATGTCACGTTATATAAGTGGAAGAAACGGAAGGCAGCAAACTCTATATGATGATTTTCGTGTATCTGTTAATGTCTTTACACTATTTAGTAGCAGCAGTAGCATTGCCCCTTTTCTTTCTCTCCTTATGTTTCGAGAATAATTAAATGTGATGTCACGCTATATAAGTGGAAGAAACAGAAGGCAGCAAACTCTATATGATTATTTTCGTTTATCTGTTAATGTCTTTACACTATGTGCTCCAGTGGTGTCGTTAAACAAAATTATTAAATGTGATGTCACGTTATATAAGTGGAAGAAACAAAAGGCAGCAAACTCTATATGATGATTTTCGTTTATCTGTTAATGTCTTTACACTATTTAGTAGCATCAGTAGCATTGACCCTTTTCTTGAATTTGAATTTGAATTTGAATTTGAATTTTAGTGTTAATTTTAATGTTAGTGTTAATTTTAATTTTAATTTTAATTTTAGTGTTAATGTTAGTTTTAAATTTAATTTTAATTTTAATTATGGTTTTTTGTTGTTTTTTGGGGGGGTTATTTGTTTTACTTTTCTTTCTTTTGGTTATCTTTTTATCATGGTTTTGTTTGCCGTGTTAGTTAAGTTAGTTTTGAGGGGTTTTGTGTTATTTTTTTATAATGGTTTTGTTAGCCGTGTTAGGCAAGTTAGTTTTGAGGGGTTTTGTGTTATCTTTTTTATCAAGGTTTTGTTACCCGTGTTAGCTAAGTTAGTTTTTAGGGGTTTTGTGTTATCTTTTTATCATGGTTTTGTTTTCCGTGTTAGCTAAGTTAGTTTTGAGGGGTTTTGTGTTATCTTTTTATTATGGTTTTGTTAGCCGTGTTAGCTAAGTTAGTTTTGAGGGGTTTTGTGTTATTTTTTTATCATGGTTTTGTTAGCCGTGTTAGGTAAGTTAGTTTTGAGGGGTTTTGTGTTATTTTTTTATCATGGTTTTGTTTGCCGTGTTAGGTAAGTTAGTTTTGAGGGGTTTTGTGTTATTTGTTTATCATGGTTTTGTTTTCCGTGTTAGGTAAGTTAGTTTTGAGGGGTTTTGTGTTATCTTTTTATCATGGTTTTGTTAGCCGTGTTAGGTAAGTTAGTTTTGAGGGGTTTTGTGTTATCTTTTTATCATGGTTTTGTTTGCCGTGTTAGGTAAGTTAGTTTTGAGGGGTTTTGTTTTATCTTTTTATCATGGTTTTGTTTGTCGTTTTAGATAAGTTAGTTTTGAGGGGTTTTGTGTTATTTTTGGTTTTGTTTCGCTTTTTTTTGTTATTATTTTTTTTCTGGTTTTATTTGATTTGAATGATTGATTTGATTTTGTTTATTTTATTTTATATTATTTTATTTTATTTTATTTTATTTTATTTTTATCATTATGATTATTATGATTATGATTATTATTATGATTCTTATAATAATAATAATAATAATTATTATTATTATTATTTAATATTATTATCATCATCATTATTATTATTATTATTATTATTATTATTATTATTTATTATTATTCTTATAATTATTATTATTATTAATATTATTATTATTATTTTGTTTGGTTCTTTATTTGTTTTGTTTTGTTTTGTTCTGTTATTGTTTTTTATCTTTTCTTTATTTTTGGTGAGTTTTGTTATCATTGTTTTGTTTTGGGTTTTGGGTTTTTTTCTTTTGTATTTTCGTGTTATTATTTTCAATGTTTGATTTAACTGATTTATTTTGATTTCGTTGTTTATATTTGCGTGTGTTTTTGGAGGGGTTCAATGTTTTGTTTACATTTATTGTGTTAGTGGTTGTTGTTTTTTGTTGTTGTTGTTTTTTGTTGTTATTTAGGGTTGTTTTTTTGTTGTTGGTTTTTTTTTTGGTTTTTGTTTGTTTGTTTGTTTTTTACTTTTTTCCATTACCATAGTTTGACACCCAATAGCCGATGTATGTTTCGTGCTGGAGTGTCCTTAAACATTAATTCATTCATTCATTTAAATCTAAACAATTTTATTACTGTGTATAATTTTAGCTTTTGTTTGTTTTATTATAAATGCATGAACATTACTTAGTTGTTGAGAATTTAAACTTTTGCTGTTTCGCCCAGTGTTCATTCTTATCTTTAGCATGTTGTTTGTCAGTTGCATTGTACCAGCTTTTATATATTAGCTCTCTATTGTTTTAATCTAGGCCCAATTTCACAAAACATTGTAAGCTTAGTATTGCATGTAAACGTAAATCTGCGACTAAACTACGATTCTTATTACTACCATAGTACAACAAATATAGTTAGAAATACACGTATTTCATTTCCATTCGTCATTAAAATGCTCCATCTTCTGTAATGATGTAATTTTCTTCGTGAAATAGATGTCAAACACTTGTAAATTATGCCCGTTTTGTGAAATTGTCCCCAGTTCTCTTAACTTTAAATTTTCATTTCTTAATTACATATTAAAATTTATACGCAGGAACTCATTTTATTGATACTTTTAAAAGTTGTACATAACATTTAAGTTTTAAAATATGGATAATGTCAATAATAATAATAATAATAATAATAATAATAATAATACTTGTTTTAATATAATTAGCAGGGCTTCTAGATTATGGTAGCCCCACTCCCATGGCTAATGATATTCAATTTTTGGCTAGTAGATAACTACTATTGCCATGCCCGACGGCTAGTATAAACAAGTTGTCTAATGCTGCATTTAAGTCTGTTTTGTAAATATGAATATGATGTCGCCACCCCGGCGTGTTTTTAATCTCTTTAGGTAACACATCCAATTATTACTATTAGTAAAATTGTATCAAGTAAAGCAGGGCTTGTGAATGTTTAATCATGGCTGGCACATTTTTTAAATCACTGATCCCGTGGTTAGTGGATTTTGAAGACATTCTAGAAGCCCTGCATTTAGTGTATACTCTTTTATACTTTAATGTTTAGTACTAGTTAAAATATTCAGTATTTGTATTTGGTGCGTTACACATAATAAACCGTATAACCAATACACATGTGTTTTCTTTTCATGTTTTGTTTGCTTATTTATATAAATGTGACTGGAGTCCAAATCACCTGGCTGTAACGTTAGACTCAGACTACCAACTGACAGGACAAAGTTTGCCAATGTTCTGCTCTCACGATTTCTACGACTGTCCAGTTGGTAGTTTGAGCGCTCTTATAACTCGATTCCCTTTATATACGACGTCTACGACCGATTACTTGTTAATCAGAGCACACCCGTCATAAGTTGACAGTTGGGGACATCAGAACGCAACCGTCAAGTTGGCTAACTTCGTCCTGACAGTTAACAGTCTAAGCCTAGAATAATGCTAGGCTTAGACTATCAAATCAGTGTGCTCTAGTGTCGTTAAACGTTTGTTTGTGCTCTAGTCGTGTCGTTAAACGTTAATTTTTGTTCTAATGGTGTCCTTAAACGTTAAACGTTGATTTCTGTTCCAGTGGTGTCGATAAACGTTGATTTGTGCTCTAGTGGAGTCGTTAAACGTTGATTTGTGCTCTAGTGGTGTCATTAAACGTTGATTTGTGCTCTAGTGGTGTCGTTAAACGTTGATTTGTGCTCTAGTGGAGTCGTTAAACGTTGATTTGTGCTCTAGTGGTGTCGTTAAACGTTGATTTGTGCCCTAGTGGTGTCGTTAAACGTTTGTGTTCCGTTCTCTAGGCCTCTACAGCATGCAAGAAGCCCAGAACATTCTAAATTTGAATAATAAAACCGTAATACATGATCAGGGCCGTACCGGCCTCGGTGGGCGTCGTTGTTAGGCCATCGGTCTACAGGCTGGTAGGTACTGGGTTCGGATCCCAGTCGAGGCGTGGGATTTTTAATCCAGATACCGACTCCAAACTCTGAGTGAGTGCTCCGCAAGGCTCAGTGGGTAGGTGTAAACCACTTGCACCGACCAGTGATCCATAACTGGTTCAACAAAGGCCATGGTTTGTGCTATGCTGCCTGTGGGAAGCGCAAATAAAAGATCCCTTGCTGCCTGTCGTAAAAGAGTACGTAACAACAAGGCGGCATAGTGGCAGCGATTTGAGGGTGGTGGATATTTGTTGGTTCATTATATTGTTTTCACACACAGCTGTGGCTGGGAAAATTGCGGATGGTTTCGTGAATGAGCGGGGCACATTTTAGTGATACTTGCAGAGACGTGAGCTGTAGACATAGTGATTTATCTAATGTGATTTTTTTTTTTATCCGCAGTTCCCTGCAGAGATTGTTGAACAACGGCGCAAGTTAGTACCTATGATAAAGGATGCAAAACGACAGGGGAAAAAGGCCTATATATCTTACAATAAACTCTACATCAATGGTCAACAGTACAACCAAACCAGCACCTAGGAATTCGAGGATGGACAAATTAAAGTTTGTTCGTGGAACATACCTAGATCATTGGCAGACAAGTTGAGTGATACTGATTTCCGTGCATATCTTTCAAATTTTGATATCGTATTTCTTAGTGAATGCTGGATAAGTAACAAAGACAGGGACGACATTAAGTTAGATGGTTATTGTAATCCTATTATTGTTACACGGTCAAACAAGGGTAAGGGAGGCTTGGTAGTGTTTTATAGAAATTATTTAATGACGTACGTTACATTGGAAAGACAATGTCATGATACTTATTTGTGGTCAAAAGTATGTAAAAAGGCATTGAATTATGAAAAAGATGTTTATTTTTGCATGGCATACATTCCCCCTGAACACATAAATCTATTTTGTGAAATCGAAAGTGATTGTGCTTATTATATAGGTTTAGGTGAAATTGTTTTAATGGGTGATTTGAATTCTCGTATTAGTGATAAAACCGAAACAACAATAAGGGATCAGATGAGCGAGCACATAACTGGTGTTTTTCAAAAACTTGATGATCATACAGAAGATGAAAAACTGAGATCCCCTAGATCTTCATGCGACAAAACTTTAAATAGCTCAGGACGGAAACTGTTAAGTTTGTACACAGCAACCAATTTGATAATATTAAACGGTCGACATTCTAGCGATGTGAAGGGAGAAACAACGTTTTTCAATAGTAAAACAACAAGTGTCCTAGATTACTGTCTTGTTAGTGAAGACACGTGGGAAAACGTAAATAACTTTGTTGTTGATTCGTTCAATGAGTACTCTGACCACGCCCCAATGGTAATATCGTTACGTTTATTAAAGCCATTGGTCGAAAGTCTTCAAACGAAAAATATCGAAGCCGAACGGTTTGAAATGAGATGCAAATGGTTTCCGGAGAATAATGATGTTGTAGGTAGCCTCTTGAACATGCGCATAGAGGAGCTCCAATTGATTGTAAACAACATTGATATACATGATAGGGAATCTGTGAATGAACATGTAGAACAGTTCATTAATATATTAAATTATGTTACGGATAGCTGTAAATATGAAGTAAGGTTAAATAATAAGATACACAACATCAAGAGGATGGATAAGCCATGGTTGGATGAGGAATGTAAACGTCTCCAAATTGTCTATAAAAAGGCATTATACATGTTTAATAAATTCAAAATAGATTCGTGTAGACAAGCGTTATGTGTTGCGAAGTCCGATTTCAAACGTAAATGTAATAAGAATAAATATCTCTATAAAAATGTAGAAGGTAATAAACTAAGTTATTTGAGAAAAAATAACTCAAAAATGTTTTACAGATGTTTGAACAGGAAAAAAACAAACGACTGTGTAAATATTGACATTGAGGAACTGACCAACCATCTTAGAAATTTATTTTCACAAGACGCAGATGTTAGTGATTCGTGCAATACAGGGGAGACAACTCGACGCGATATGATATTCGAGGAGCTAGATTGTGTAATCACTGAAGCTGAAGTCATGAAGTGTATCGACTTGACTAAAAATGAAAAAAAACCCTGGAATGGATAATATTTTGAACGAGTTTTTTTTTTTTTTTTTTTTTTTTTTTTCTCTTTCACAATTTAGACCAATAGTCCAGTCTGTAAGATAAAATGAGCTGTTTTTTCCAGTTCGCCTCTCTTTCCATAGAGTTTGGTGTGTATGGCAGTTTCGATTGGCCACTCAGCTTGTCTCAGGTCTTGATGAATTGGACACGCCTGTAAGATGTGTTCTGCTGTTTGGTCTTCCAGGCCACAACTGCAGGTTGGTGTTGCTGCAAGTTTAAACTTTCTGAACATGTGAGCATTCAGTCGGTTGTGGCCTGTCCGGAGTCTCAACAGAGTTACTTGTTCCAAGCGACTGAGAAGGTGGTAATCATCTTGTTCTGTCCTGGGTCTGTTGGCTGCCTTTATCAAGGTTTTCTTCTCTGAGAAGCTAATGTTGTTGCTGGGCTGTACATGATTAGCTCCTAGCTTGGCTAGCCTGTCTGCTTCCTCATTTCCTGGAATCCCACAATGTGCTGGGATCCACTGTAGAGCTACTCGTCTTTCCTTTGCTACCTCTTGCATGGCTTCATTCAGGTGAGGAAGTTTTTCCCCTTGCAAGGCTTGTAGGACTGAGAGAGCATCTGTGAGGAAGACAACTTGTTGACAGTCTTCTTTTGCATCCTTGATCATTGTAGCAGCCTGAATAAGTGCATGGGTTTCTGCATTGTAGTTGGAACTGTGGGTGCCGGTTGGTACTTTTGCAGTTAGGGTATTTCTTGAAGGGAGCTTGATAAATATGCCTGCCCCTCCATTGGCCACAGCATTTGTTGACGAACCATCAGTGTATGCATGGATCCAAGATTCTTCTGGGTACCGGTCACTGATCATAGCCATTGCCAGTGACCGTTTGACCAGGTCGTTTTGGGAGTCTGCTGAAGCCAACTGTGGGACAGACATGCTGATCTGGAACGAGTTTTTAAAAACATTTAAGAAAGAGTTGTGTCCGATCATAACCAAACGTTTTAATATTATTTTAGATTCTGGAGTTTATCCTTCTATATGGGAACATGCTGTTACAACACCCATATTCAAAAAAGGAAACCCAATGGATACAAATAACTACAGGGGAAGTTCTCTTCTTAGTAATCTAGCAAAATTGTTCACATCGGTACTCAACCAGCGACTTTTAATGTGGAGCACAGACAACAACATAGTAACAGACGCACAATTCGGATTCAAACCTGGCTATGGCACAAGAGATGCAATTTTCGTACTTCATAGCCTTGTAACAAAATTTCTTTCTAACAAAAAACGATTATATTGCTGTTTTATAGATTACGCCAAAGCTTTTGATAATATAGACAGAGTTAAATTATGGAGAAAGGTAATTAAAGCCGGTGTCACAGGAAAAGCTTTAACTGTAATACAATGTCTATATACTGATTTCAAGGCCCACGTGAAAGGCTCATCTAGTGCAACAGAAAGTTTTGACGCTTCCAGAGGTCTTTTTGAGGGGGAGGGTCTTTCGCCCCTCCTATTTTCTATGTATGTTAATGACCTTGAATCTTATTTCATTAATGATGACTGCTCATCAATCGATTTAGAACTATTAAATTTGTTTTTAATAATGTATGCGGACGATACAGTGATATTTTCCGAAACAGTTGAGGGTTTACAGCATATGCTGGAGAGTTTAGAAAGATATTGTTTGGACTGGAAATTACAAGTAAATATGAGCAAAACTAAAATTGTGATTTTTCGAAATGGAGGTAAAATAAAAGCGACGGAACAGTGGTTTTACAAAGGAGCACTAATTGATATAGTGGATGGTTTTAACTATCTTGGTGTAACCTTTCGATACAATGGTAAATTTCATATTACACAAAAGACAGTTGCAGTTCAAGCACAAAAAGCAGTGTTTGGTCTTAAAAGATCAGTATCAAACCTTTATCTGAACAAGGAAACTGAGTTGTCATTATTCGACACATATATCCAACCTATTTTAAACTACGGATGTGAAACGTGGGAATTTCATAAAGGACATGACATCGAAAAAGTACATATAACATTTTGTAAAGTACTATTAGGAGTTCACAAAAAGGCAATGAAGTTATGTGTTTACAATGAGTTAGGTCGAATGCCATTACAATACAAAAGGTATATGATCATTCTAAAATATTGGCTAACGCTACTGAAAAGTGACAATTGTATATTATCGAATGTTTACAAATATTTGTATGATGCATGTGAAACTTGTATTAACTGGGCTACTAATGTTCAAAAAGCTTCTTGATTCTCTTTGGTTGTAGTATATATGGTATCAACAATCTGTTGATAATGAGCTATATTTTTTACATATGATACACATGAGATTGCAAGATCTTTTTCGTCAAGACATGTTATCTTTTTTTGAAGGTTCTTCTAGATGCTTTATTTATAAGCACTTTACAGATAACGTTTGCCTACAGTTTTATTTAACAAAAGCTATAGCACCACATTTATTAAGAATGATATGTAAGTTTAGAATTTCTGCTCATTCATTAAATGTTGAATCTGGCTGTTATTCCAATATTCCACGATGTAATAGAATCTGTGTCTGCTGTAACACATTAGACGAAGAGGACGAATTTCATTTTATTCTTATTTGCAGTTTATACTCAGAGTTAAGACGCAAATTTATTAAACCCTATTATTGGAAACATCCTTCTGTTTTTAAGCTAATTCAACTTCTAACTGTCCAAAATGTTAAAGAATTTAGAAATTTGGGGAAATTCTTATTTAATGCTTGAGAAGCTCGAAATTTTGTTGTTTAATAATGCATACCTACAATATTTTATATTATGATATATATTAAGAATAATCAACAAATCTATTTTAATTTTAAAATCTGTTTGCATTAATAATAATTTGTCCATCCAGAAACAATATTCTATTTCTGTTACTTTAGTGTATTTTACAATATTTAGTTATAACAAATACTAACTCTGTCCATCCATATTACATTTTTGTTCTCTGTTTTTTTCCTGCCAGATTATTATATTATGTAACGTTATAATTATTGCCACCATGTTTCAACTGTACAAACATTGTGTACGCCTATAAACAGAGGTTTTTGGCTAATGAACAATACAATACAATACACCATTAGTAATGGCACGCTTTATAAACAGATTCCCTTACATTCCACATGTCATTTGCAATAAAAAATAATATTTAAAAAACACAAAAATCAAACAAGCACCCACACAAAAACATTTGAAAGCAATATTTCATCCTGTGTGTCGAGTTAATAAATACACAAAAATTATGATTATACACCTCATAATTTGTGTATCCTAACGTGTGAAGTATTGATGGCGACAAAATTGTTCGGCAGGTGTGACAAAATGGTCCACAACAAGGTCACATAACATACAGATTGTTTTAATTTTTTTTAAATATATTTTATTTTGCGATGAATTGCCACATTTATAACATATATATAATGATGGGCCAATCCCGCCACATACAGGGACTACATAGAGATTATTATACGAGCTTGTGTCACACTGATTTCACGAAACAAGTGTCAGGATTATAGTATACATGAATCCTGACACGAGTTTCGTAAAATCGGTATGATTTACATGCGAGTGTAATAATTTCTTTATTATCCACATTCTCTAAAATATTAGTTTTATGAATAGAAAGCTAGGACCAGGTCAAAACGTTTGAAACATCCTTCCCCTCTCCAACTCCAAAAAAAGAAAAGAAAAAAAAAAAGATTAATATATTCGTCCTTGAGTGATCCCACCCCCAGAACCTACGTGCCTAAAACAGCAAAATAGAAAGTTCGAAAATAAAGACGAAACCTCGCAACAGTGACTACAATAACAGCACTAAAAACACACGTAATATGTAATATATAATTAAATCCACATGTTGCTGTTGGGACCATTGGGTATGCGTGTCTTCGTAAGGGTGTAAACAGGCACAGCCAACCAGGTGTTCGGTTATTAAATACAGTGACTTTTGAACTGATCTCCCAGCAGTAACAGGCACAGCCAACCAGGTGTTCGGTTATTAAATACAGTGACATATGAACTGATCTCCCAGCAGTAACAGGCACAGCCAACCAGGTGTTCCGTTATTAAATACAGTGACATATGAACTGATCTCCCAGCAGTAACAGGCACAGCCAACCAGGTGTTCCGTTATTAAATACAGTGACATATGAACTGATCTCCCAGCAGTAACAGGCACAGCCAACCAGGTGTTCGCTTATTAAATACAGTGATATATGAACTGATGTCCCAGCAGTAACAGGCACAGCCAACCAGGTGTTCGGTTATTAAATACAGTGACATATGAACTGATCTCCCAGCAGTAACAGGCACAGCCAACCAGGTGTTCGGTTATTAAATACAGTGACATATGAACTGATTTCCCAGCAGTAACAGGCACAGCCAACCAGGTGTTCGGTTATTAAATACAGTGACATATGAACTGATTTCCCAGCAGTAACAGGCACAGCCAACCAGGTGTTCGGTTATTAAATACAGTGACATATGAACTGATTTCCCAGCGGTAACAGGACCAGCCAACCAGGTGTTCGGTTATTAAATACAGTGACATATGAACTGATCTCCCAGCAGTAACAGGCACAGCCAACCAGGTGTTCGGTTACTAAATACAGTGATATATGAACTGATCTCCAAGCAGTAACAGGGCCAGGATCTGGCTCGATCGGTGGAGCGCTCGACTGAGGTGCTTTCATCGCAGGATCAAACCTCCTTGGTGGACTCATTCTCTGTTTGTTTTTTCGTCTCAACCAGTGTCCACTGACTGGTTTATCAAAGGATGTGGTATGTGCTGTCGCAGTTATCAAGTGTTTCATATTAACAGCTGATGATTAATATATCAGTGTGCTCTAGTTGTGTCGTTAAAGAAAACAAACTTTCTGACTTTGTGCAGTGGACGAATTTGCACAAATGTCACAATTTTGAAACATGAATAGGGGGTCATCTATAAAAAGCAACGACAGTCAACCTGTCTTTAGTCGCAGTTCACCAATGAACGGAGTACCTGTCTGATGAAAGGAACCAGTCAATAGCGTTCACTTGTCATTATGTCTCTAGTCGCATGTCACGAAGTGAACGGAGTACCTGTCTGATGAAAGGAACCAATCAATAGCGTTCACTTGTCATCATGTCTCTAGTCGCATGTCACGAAGTGAACGGAGTACCTGTCTGATGAAAGGAACCAATCAATAGCGTTCAGTTGTCATCATGTCTCTAGTCGCATGTCACGAAGTGAACGGAGTACCTGTCTGGTGAAAGGAACCAATCAATAGCGTTCACTTGTCATCATGTCTCTAGTCGCATGTCACGTAGTGAACGGAGTACATGTCAGATGAAAGGAACCAATCAATAGCGTTCACTTGTCATCATGTCTCTAGTCGCATGTCACGAAGTGAACGGAGTACCTGTCTGATGAAAGGAACCAATCAATAGCGTTCACTTGTCAACGTGTCTCTGGTCGCAGTTCACCAAGTGAACGGAGTATGTGTCTGATGAAAGAAACCAATCAACAGCGTTCACTTGTGAAGACAAGACAATACTTTATTTACACTCGGGCCGTAGGAGGAATATATACATTAAAATTTGTTATTATACACGTGACAAGATGGTTGACAGTAAATACATTAATTACAATACATACACATACACAAACACATACAAACATACATATCAATATATTATGTAATACTACAGATATTTAATACAGATATACGGGTATCCAAGTACTTATAAACGAATAGATTGTTAAACTTGTATATGGTGCAGTGGATAATGATAATATTTTATTAAATATGTTTGGTTTTGATGGTGTTTGTAGTCAAGGGCGTTTGAATTCATTAATTATTATGTTTATGAAATATTCTAATTTCTTTAGATACTAATTCGATTATTCTCCATTAGTTCTCTAAATGTATAAGTACTTGGTCGCATAAGTACTTGGATAATAATATTGGTGTTGCAACTGGACTCTTGAATTATGAAAAAATGGCAAATGAAAACATAATGGAACTCGTCGCCAATGTTCATTGCATTACATAGTGTACGAATTCTATCTTCTATGAGTATGTTATTCCAACGTCCAATTTCAACGGGTAGGTAATGGTTAGACGTTCTAAATTTTTAAGAGTGTTGTCCACAGTTTTTCTGGTAGCTTATTAATATAGCCTTCGGAAAATAGTTGTTCTTTGTATAATCGGTAAGTGTTGCCTCTCGATGACTGTGTTATTTTATTTTTCCATGTTTGTAAATACTGATCGCATTGTCTTTGTTTAATTTGTTGTGAGAGACAATTTACTGATATGAAAGATTGTGTTATCCAGATATCACCCATTCCCAAGTTATTCAATTTGTTTTTAACAGTATTAATCCAGTTATAGTTAGTTCCGTTAGTAAGGTAGTCATTTATCATAATTTTGTATAAAAGAGCAGACAATTTTGATTATTTTCCCGATATCAGTCGCGCCCAGTAGCATACCATTCTCCTATATATAGTTGGTTTGAACAATATTTATTAGCAAATCAAATTTGGGACTGGCCAACAGGCAAGTGCCTATATTAAGGCCTCTCCCTACATTTAACAGATATACATGTTATACATCAAGATGGCTAGAACAATATTACGATAAAGATAACACGGATAGTTGGGGGAATAGAAGATAGGAATGTGTAGAAGAAACAAAGAATAAATAACAACCAATTAGAATGGTTAAATGGTTAAATGATCTCGAAACGCTTACTATTAATAAGAAAATTCTGAACAGATTTAAATATAGAGATACTATCTTGGACACTTACATTTGAATCTCCAAATAGCAAAGTATGACACTTGAGATTATAATAGTTCAGTAAATAGGTATTGCGAGCTGCAGCATATATTGGGCAAAAACATTTTTAAAAATGTTCTGCATCTTCAACTGGATACAAAAAGGGGTATCTGTCACATGTCGTACAAATGTGTGACCATTCAAATCACTGGTATCCAAAAGGAGTCGGCTATGTAGAATATGTTGCCATCTATCACCTTCATAGAAATAAAATGGAACAGCAGAGTCGTGTTTGTTCATTTGTATTTTAAACAATTTTAATGAAGAAGAATTTCTAATATCAGGCAACAGATTGTTCCACATATATAGTTAACTCGACTGGCATTGTCCCTAACTCTCCATAAAGCATAAATATTTGTGTTGTGTTTTCAACAGGTATGATGTGTCTTAGACAGTTTATTTGTACAGAATTAAATATATCAACTTTTTCATATCCCCATATTTCGCATCCATATAATAAAACTGGCAGAACCATTGAGTGGATCATTTTAAGTTATCATTCGGTTGATAGATAGTTGTCCTTTGATTTTGATAGTACAAAGTACATGGCCTTGGTAGCCTGTTGTTTAAGTCTATTCTTAGTAATTCGAACATTATTTAATTTTGTAAAAGCAATCCCTAAGTATTTGTATTCTTTCACAGGTTCAAATGTATTTTTCCAATCTTAAAATTATGTTTATAACCTCTAGTGTTAAATATCAATATTTTCGTTTTGTTACCGTTTATTTTAAGTTTCCATTTAGTGCAATATTGATAAAACATACATAAGGTGTGTTGTATGTCTTCTGCAGTGGTTGATAATAGGGCAGCTCCTTCTGCACATAACAAGCAAAACATGTGTAAAGCAATATCTACTGGGCGACCTTGCCTGTCTGCTGTAGGGGAAACCCCTTCACATCCATGGCTAGATACATAATCTTCTAAATCATTAAAATACAGGCAGAATAGAATAGGGGATAAATTTTCACCTTGATGGATACCGTTGTTACATAGGAATAAAGTAGATTGCTGGTTATTTACGACAATCATTGATTTAACGCCTTGATACATTTGATGGATAATTCTAAAAAAATTACCGGCTATGTTATGCTATAGTAGTTTATGCCAAAGCTGTATTCCAGGTACCGTATCGAATGCTTTCTCAAAATCCACAAAAGCGCAATATAATTTATTTTTCCTTTTTTTCAAGATATCTGTTAAGTGATGTAATGTATAAATATGGTCTGTAGTTGAGTAGCCTTTACGGAACGCGGTTTGGGCCACACTAATCGTATTATTTTCCTCAATAAATACACGTAAACAGTTATTAAGTAAAGTTGTGAACAGTCTAGAGCAGCAGCCAGGTAATGTGATTGGTCGGTAATTTTTGGGATGTAGTCGGCTTCCTTTATTTTAAAAAATTGTTAAAATAATTCATTCATCTGGTAAGATTCAATTATCAAAAATAGTATTAACAAGTTTAACATTAACTGGCATGAGCAACGTAGCGGTTGACTTAATGTATTCGTTAACTACTCTGTCATCACCTGCTACTTTATGATATCAGCATATCTCTAGTCGCAGTTCACCAAGTGAACGGAGTTCAAGTCTGATGAAAGGAACCAATCAACAGCGTTCACTTCTGTACGTTTTCGTACGTCACTTCTTGTGTTCTGTTATCAAATGTAAGACCTTCATACGATGCCTCAGAACCTGCGGCGCCAAGCGATGAGTATACAGTAGCATCAGTTTCCGGTGCAGCGTGAGCTTCCGGTCTAGCAGACTCGTCTCGATTACCTATAGGAACGATAATAACACAATAAGCCTTTAAATTAAAGTAGCATCATCGTAGTCGAATTGTATAAAATACAATGCAAAACAAAACAAAACAAACAATAACAAGGATTTGCAGTAATTATCAATTAAATGTGTTGTTATGATGCAGACGTCCATACGTTTGAGACTACAAACATGAAGACCGGTATTTGACGTAGTGTACTCAAAATATTGGAGGTGTAATATATAGAGATTATTAAACGAGCTGGTGTATCGTACTGATTCTACGAAACGAGTGTCAGGATTTTGGTATTGCCCGAGCGAGAGCGAGGGAATTACATGAATCCTGACATGAGTTTTGTAAAATCAGTATGACTCACACGCGAGTGTAATAATTTCTTCAATAACAAGACCCAACTCAAAATGTTTCAGCCACAACTAGAAGGAGACGAAGATATGACGTCATATTTCAACTGCCCAGTCTGAGCTAGGACTGGAGAAGCAACGTCATGTTATGACGTCGCTTTCCAAAATTACGTCATTAAACTTGTTATTACACGTGTGCTTCGTATGATTATTATTAACTCAGTTATGTCGAACCACGTGTATAATAAAGCCTTTTATTGTTCTACCTTTTAGACAAGTGTTAACGGTAAAAACCGTAAAGATGAAATATATCCTTACAAACCATAACATATGTTCTTTCATACGTTTATTGCTGTTGTACTGAATACATTATCAGGGTAATTAGTAATTGACCCATCCAATCCTATACTCACCAAAAGCTGCATTACTGTATAGCTGCTGTTCCGTGTTTCTGCTGAAATCACAAAAGTAAAACACAAATCACGCAGAAACATTCAAAGTTGTGAAAGGCAGCAACGAAGACAAACTAACGTGTTCTGCAATATCATTGGGGCAGGACGTAGCCATGTGGTAAACAGCTCGCTTGGTGCACGGTCGGTCTAGGATCGATCCCTGTCGGTGGGCCCATTGGGGTACTTCTCGTTCCAGCCTGTGCACCACGACTGGTGTATCAAAGACCGTGGTATGTGCTATCCTGTCTTTGGGATGGTGCATATAAAGATCACTCGCTACTAACGGAAATATTTAGCGGGTTTCCTCTTTAAGACTATATCAGAATTACCAGATGTTTGACATCCAAAAGCCGATGATTAATAAATTAATGAGCTCTATCGGTGTTGTTGTAGATTAATTGAGGTTAACAAAGCTGGCTATCACTAGCATTTTAAACTTAATGTGTCAGCCCAATGGCTTTGCACCAGTCATATCCAGTACACCACGACTGGTATATCAAAGTCCGTGGTATGTGCTATCCTGTCTGTGGGATGGTGCATACAAAGATCCCATGCTACTATTGCAAATATGTAGCGGGTTTCCGCTATAAAACTAATTGTCAAAATTACTAAATATTTTACATCCAATAGCCAATGATATAAAAAATAATTTGCTCTAGTAGTGTCGTTAAACAAAATTCTTTTTAAAGATTTTTGAAATTAAAAATGAATCCGTACAGTAGAGGATTTGACGAGTAGCCCAGTGGTAAAGCGCTCGCTCGCCGCGCGGTCAGTCTGGGATCGGTCCCCGTCGGTGGGCCCGTTGGGCTATTTTTCGTTCCAGCCAGTGCACCACGACTGGTATATCAAAGGCCGTGGTATGTACTACCCTGTCTGTGGGATGGTGCATATAAAATATCCCTTGCTGCTAATCGAAAAGAGTAGCCCATGAAGTGGCGACAGCGGGTTTCCTCTCTCATCTGTGTGGTCCTTAATCATATGACCGTAAATAAAATGTGTTGAGTGCGTCGTTAAATAAAACATTTCTTTCTTTCTTTCCGTACAGTATAGCTGAGGATTTGACGAATGAGAATGCTGTACAGGAATTATAGACACACAAGTCACGGACCATTGTGTCGCGTCCTATTGCAACTTCCATATACAGAAAGAATAGTGAATCATGTTGTCATAATCACTGCGCAACACTGGAATTTAATATCAAACTCAATCTAAGAAATACGAATTTTAAAATTAAATTTGATTCGTACAGAAGAGGTGAAGATTTGGTGAGTGAGAATGTTGTACATGTCGTATTGTAACGTCCACACAGAAACAATAGTGAGCGATTTGTTTTGCTAAGAGAATTAGAACATCAGTATTTTCTGAATAGCGGAATAGTGAATATTTCTGTTCTGACCATCGGTTTCTCGTGTTGAACAGACCGAACCAACTGGCTCGAGATAAACGTAGTAGTTGTTGGTAAAAATTATTATATATGGCCACATAATTTCCTCAAAATAATATTTGTGTGTGTACATGCGTACGTGTGTGTGTGTGTGTGTGTGTGTGTGCTTGTGTGTGTGCACGTACGTATGTATGACGTGTGTGTGTGTGTGCATGTGTGTGTGCACGTACGTATGTACGTGTGTGTGTGAGTTTCTTTGTTTGCGTGTGTGTGTCTGTACACATACGTATGTATGCACGTGCGTGTATGTATGTATTTCCTATATAGATATACAAATAATCATACCTCGAGTGTTTCGCCAGCATTCTAGCTGAAATCCAGTAAAAACAAATATTTTAACATTTCTATTGAATATTACACATATACACAGACACTTACACACACACACACACACACACACAGAGAGAGAGAGAGAGAGAGAGAGAGAGAGAGAGAGAGAGAGAGAGAGAGAGAGAGTGAGAGAGAGATAGAGATATATAATATATATATATATATATATATATATATATATAATAGAGAGAGAGCGTTGAGAGAGAGAGACCTGTTATATTTTTGCAATTTATTGGGTCCGCCTTGGACTACTTGCTTCGATTAGCCTATACGGGGAAACATGTCGGGAATACTAATTCATCTGACATTACAAGCGCAGAGAGCGCTGCGTAACCCATCGTCAAAATTTGAAGTGCCCCGGACAAAAATGAAACGTTTAACGGGTGAATACAATGTATTTATTGTGTTTTAGGGAAGAACGTAGTATCTTGCTCATCTTGATAATTACCATGTAGATAATATATATTTTTGGTGAATTAAGAAAAGTATTGTAACGTGCACTTACTTATACAGGGCCCTCTTGAGTGTATTTGAAAATAGGGGGGCTAGGTGGTGGGCCAATATCTGTGGTTTTTCAAATTAAATGTATTTGTGGGGCCCGGGCATGCTTCCCCGAGACATATTTTAGAATTTTAGCCTTACCTAAACAGTGTAAGATGGAAAAGTGGGTGGTGGTTTTTGTCATGACCTCTTGCATTTATAGTATTTCATTTTGGCACGGGCTGCTAAAAAAATCAATACAGGAGGTGTCCTTTCTATTTTTGCAACTGATATTTCCATGTCAATGGTTAAATGAAGCGAAATACCACGTTAATATTTACATTTTGGTTGTTTGTTGTTATTGCTGAAGTTTATTTTTTTTACAGATTTATATTGTAACTTTATAATGCTAGTGAAAGTGTTACTTTTTAAAATAATGTTCTACGCTCGTAATTTACTTCCTGTGAACTATATAGTTCAACAAGTAGGCGTACATTATTTTAGCCATTCAACAATCGCTAAAAGTTAGGTCTTACGATATGTGGTCTAAGGGGATACACCACGGGTAAAACAAAGGGACCGACACCAAAGCGTGGTACAAATATATATATGAAATTTGTATATACATACATACATACACTTCTCATTGACACTAATCGTGGATACAGAACACTAACTGTAAATATAGACACACATAAGACAACACAGGGATTCCCACGGATACACGTACACACATACATATAAATATTTTCTCTATCCGGTATAAATATTCAGAGTTAAAATAAAGTAATGCTTTATTTACATTTCTTCAACCGGAAGTACAAAAGGACGGCTGCTCCACATAGCAGGAGTAGGGCAACTGCTGTTCCAATCCCTGCCCCAAAACCTGCCGCGAACCGACTGTCTGGAAAACCTACAAACAGACAAGATGGCCGTGCCATACACACTGGTTGGTTAGACATTTATTATCCATAGCAAACTTTCGTTGTTTTGGGGTTGTTGTTGGTTTTCTCTTTATTTGTTTGTGTATTTGTTTGGGTTTTTGGGGTGTTTTTTTGCTGTGTTTTTTTGTTTTTGTTTTTTTCTTGTTGGTGTTTTTTTGTAGGTGGAGATTTCGGGTACACGTTGGAGTTGGGGATATGAGCAAACCGCACTTTTGATCACACTGTTAATACTTTATCGAATCCAATCCGCAACAGTATACTATTATTATAAGAAATGAATAAATGTGAACAATTACTGGAATACACACTGGCTGGTTAGACATTTTATATTCAGAGCAAACGTCCATTGTTGTTTTTGTTTGTTTTGCTTTTTGGCTTGTTTTTTTTTTGTTTTTTTGTTTTTGTATTTGTTTTTTTTTTTTTTTGTTAGTGTTGTGTTTACTTTTTTGTTTTTTGTTTGTTTGGTGTAATTTTTTTTTTGTTGAACTATTTTTTTTTTGGGGGGGGGAGTTATTTCAGCCAGTGACGTGTTGGGGTGGGGTGTTGAGCAAACCGCACATTTAATTTATTGTTTAAACTCCACCATGTAAACAATTTATTGAATCCAATCCGCAAAGATAAAAACCGTATGATATTGCTACAAGAACTGAATAAACGTGAACTATTACTGGAATTTGTACTTACGTTATAACACTGGCCAATTCCACATTTTTTGTTTTTGTTTTAGAAAGATGCAGTTTATTTATTCCCTTGCTTAGGAAACGAATGACATAATATCTAAGAAATTATAAATTTAGCTAATAAATTAGATTCACTCTATAAGCATTTCTTCTCAATTCAGGGCAGGGTGTGGTTCAGTGGCAGAGCGCTCGTCTGAGTTGCGCTAGGTCGTAGGTTCGATTGTCTTTGACGGACTCGGGGTTTCTCACGACCGGTACATCAAGAGACGTGGTATGTACTGTTCTGTCTACAGGAAAGTCTATATAAAAGATCGTTTGAGGGGCGTTAGATCGTAGGTTCGATTGTCTTTGATGGACTCGGGGTTTCCCACGAAGGGTACATAAAGAGACGTGGTATGTACTGTTCTGTCTACAGGAAAGTCTATATAAAAGATCGTTTGAGGGGCGTTAGATCGTAGGTTCGATTGTCTTTGACGGACTCGGGGTTTCCCACGACGGGTACATCAAGAGACGTGGTATGTACTGTTCTGTCTACAGGAAAGTCTATATAAAAGATCGTTTGAGGGGCGTTAGATCGTAGGTTCGATTGTCTTTGACGGACTCGGGGTTTCCCACGACGGGTACATCAAGAGACGTGGTATGTACTGTTCTGTCTACAGGAAAGTCTATATAAAAGATCGTTTGAGGGGCGTTAGATCGTAGGTTCGATTGTCTTTGACGGACTGATCACTTTTCCCATTCAGGGGTACATCAAGAGACGTGGTATGTACTGTTCTGTCTACAGGTGTGTCTATATAAAAGATCGTTTGAGGGGCGTTAGATCGTAGGTTCGATTGTCTTTGACGGACTCGGGGTTTCCCACGACGGGTACATCAAGAGACGTGGTATGTACTGTTCTGTCTACAGGAAAGTCTATATAAAAGATCGTTTGAGGGGCGGGATGTAGTCCAGTGGTAAAGCGCTCGGTTAATGCGCGGTCGGTTTGGGATCGATCCCCGTCGGTGGGCCCATTGGGATATTTCTCGTTCCAGCCACTGCACCACGACTGGTATATTAAAGGTGGTGGTATGTGCTATCCTATCTTGTAAGATGGTGCATATAAAAGATCCCTGGCGGGTTTCAGCTCTAAGACTATATGTCGACAATACCAAATGTTTGATATCCAATTGCCGATGATTAATAAATAAATATGCTCTAGTGGTGTCATTAAATAAAAGAACATTTTTATATAAAAGATCATTTGCTGCTTAATCATCAAGAGGAGCTCATAGAGTGGCAGCGGGTTTCTTTTCTTTCTTTCTTTCTCTATCCATCAATAATGGAAATAACCATATTATATCAGACACCAAAAGAAATACCTATGGTTTAAAAGGTATTGAGATATTAAACAAACGTCATTTTGTCACCTCCGAAACTGATTAGTTTGAGGTTTTTATACATACCCCTCCACACCTCTAAACACCGAAAAGTGCGATTATTTACTATACTACATTGTCCAAACTATATTTCGTTATTTGTACATATATTTGTGATAAATAAATACAAATTAATTGATGTCACATATAAGCTTAGCATAAATAACTGAAGAATATCAGAATTGTAATGTGCTGCTACTTGGCGTAAACTGTGGTTTCCTCGAGAATCATTGGCAAAAAATATAAAGTATATTAGAAAATATTCATCAATATTCATAAAATAACAGCCAGTTCTTTGATGTTATCAAGATATTATTCAAATTCAAATGTGACGTGACATGTTAACATGTCGGTCACCCTTATTGAATTTCAAAATAAAATAAATATAAATAATATAGTAGTAAATTAATGTACTTAGATATAACTTTTGTTGGCATATAAGCATATAGTGGCCATATATGAAAGTATGATCTTTATGTTTCACAAGCAAAATGAATAAATAATTATGTTTGGTCATGGTGAAGCTTTGAGACTGCCCTTTAAAACGCAATGTTCTGTATTATATCACAGGGCTCGAAATCCACGACGGTACCGACGACAACTGCCGTAGTTACAATATCACTTGCCGTCGGTCACAGCATTAACTCATGGCGGGGGGAGGGTCTTTTTTTTTTGCCGATGAATAAAAATTCTTGACGTCCGTTGAAGGGACGTTTCTTGATTTTTATATTTGTTGCCAAAGTTATTGGTTTACAATTCTGTGATATCATGTCATGTCATATATCATATCATATCATATCATGCCATATCACATTATATCACATTATATCATATTATATTATACAAATGTATCATACATTCAACAGCCAGTTCCAAGGTGTGCCTGGCCGGTGACTTCACGCTGTTTTCTGCTTCACACGAGTACGTCCCCGAGGTTTGACACAGAGCTTCGTGCCAGGTGTATTCCAGACTCGTCACATTCGTCATCTGTCGTACGAGTTGTATGCCCCTGAACAGATTCATGTTAGATGTCGGGTTGCTGTCGACAACACAGATCAAAGTGATGGGTCTTACTTCGTCAACAACAGCTTCAGTGTCGGGTTTCTTTAATTGCATCAGCTTAATAACTGGTTGGTCTGAAAATGTAACCGTAAAGCAGTTTTTAAACAGACATACCCTAGTTTGTAAACACTACGACGTATTTTTCACTATTATAGCCTGTTTGATAATTTAAATTAGAAGTACAGTACATACATTTTATTATTTAGAATATTAATTTTCGTACACCTGAAGTGGTTCTGGTCATCCGGGTTTTTGCAATCCCCCAAAATGCATTTCTCACAATTCTAAAAACGAACATTTGTCTGAAAAATGATTGTTATCGAGCTCTAGTTATTTTTTAAAGGTATTTCCCTGTTTAAACATCACAGATTTTAGCTTCTCGCTGTAATGGGGCGGTAAATAGTCAACTGTTAATGCGTTCGTTTGATGCGCGGTCCGTCTAGGGTCGATTCCCGTCGGTGGAACCATTGGGCTATTTTTCGTTCCTGCCAGTGCACCACGACTGGTATACCAAAGGCCGAGATACGTGCTATACTACCTGTGGGATGGTGCATATAAAATATCCCTTGCTACTAATGACAAACAGTTAGTGAGTTTCCTCTCTAGGATCATACGTCCAAATTACTAAATGTTTGACATCCAATAACCGACGATTAATAAATCAATGTGCTGTTTTGGTGTCGTTAAACAAATCAAACTTTAGCTTTAACTCTGTTATGACCGTATCCAGATGTGTTACAGGTTTGAAGATTAACTAAACTTAGTGTCCATTTTCACAGGCTGAAACTAGTGTGCGTCTTCAATGTAGTCATTTGGGTTTACAAGACTTGAACTTGACAGGGAGCAAGAGGCAACTGCCAGTCAAACCACTCAATATGCTTTCTGATAACTCATAACACAAACAGCGTTTGCTTTCCATCTCAAAGCATTGTATAGCTATTTACATTAAGAAATTAGTTGAATGTTTTCCCCAAACCAGTTTATTTTCTTAATGATGGTTAAATTTGCAATTGTATGTAGTCGTTATAATGTATGATACAGAGCCGATAAATAACCCGAATCCCCCACCCCACCAATTTTTTTTTTAATAATAACATTAATAAAACAAATAATAACATTAATAAAAACATTAATAAAAAAATAATAATAACATTAATAAAATAAAAAAAGATTAATAATAATGACCGGCCTAGGTCGTGACGTGGTTAAGTCATCGGACAAAATGCTAGTAGGTACAGGGTTCGTAGCCTGGTACCGGCCCCCACCCACACCACTACACTCTCTTCTCTGTCACTAACAACTAACAAATTAGCAATTAACAAACTAACAAATTAGCAATTAACAAACTAACAACTAACCCACTGTCCTGGACAGACAGCCCATATAGCTGCGGTGTGTGCACAGGACAGCGTGCTTGAACCTTAATTGGATATAAGCAGGAAAATAAGTTGAAATGAAATGAAATTTAATAACCGAGTGACCAGTTAATTAATGTCCTTAATTAAACAGATTTGTTCTCGTCTAAACTCAGCTACACACGTTTTTAGTTTGAATTTAAATTAATGTTTCATTATGTGTTTGTACTAAAAAAAAAGTTCATTAATACTCACACAACACATCTAATAGTATAACAAAAATAACTAATTTACTTCTTTCACTGCCAATCCCGACAGATTTAATAACAAAACAAATAAATAAACTATTATATAATTCCATTTGGCAAAATAAACCTGAAAAAAAGATTAAACGAGAAATATTGATACAAGATTATAACAAAGGAGCGATTAAAATGTTACATTATTCAAATTATATGACGGCACTAAACAGCTTCCTGGATCCAAAAGACTCTTCACTTCAGATTCAAAATGGGTAACGTTATTCCAGGCAGTAACAAAATTAAAGACAGAAGATATGTTTAAATCTAGAGACGACTTTATTCAAAGAAAATAAAAACAGTTAAAACATATATTCTGGAAAAAAAATGTATTACAGAGCTGGATAAATATTCAACAAAACCAAACTTGGGAAAATAACGATGAAATAATGAGTACACATATTTGGTTAAATAGTTATATAATTAAAAATTACAAAAGAATATTGTACAAAATTTATGTTGAATTTTTTTTTTATTATTTTTTATACATTAAATCAAATTACAGATGTGCTCTGGGACAATAAATAATTAAAAAAAAACAAAACAAAAAAACAAGTTAATTAAAGTCGCTCACCCTAGTTTCAGCCCGCGAAAATTAATTATAATTCTGGTTAATCTACAAACCTGTAACAAACTTAGATCACGTTTTTATAAAATGGAGTAAAAAAGAAGGTTTTATATCGATAAATACCATGGGAATCCCCGTGACTCAATTACTTGAAATAATTTTGAAAGTTAGTATTCTGATTTCACCGGTAGATTTCGCTCGAAGCACAGAAATGCCTATGTCACGACAAATTTCCCAGAGTGCACACAGACTTGGGGTGCGTTCCTTTCACCTCTCCTGGGCATGTTCCAAATGTTCTGTTCTCTCCAGATATCGTAAGACTTATTGGTTTTAAGGGTTTGTAACGTTTTGTATTGAGATACTTACTTGTCTGAACTTTATTGTTGATGAAAATGTGCACGAACTGCGAAGAAAAACCTCACAAATGAACGACAAGCAAACGACAACAAATCGGATGTTGATTGCGCGAACCGTGCACGAGAAAACAAACCGAACCAAAATGATAACTGTCACGTGGTATACCAACATATGTGACGTTGAAACGGGAAGATCCCCTCAAACAATAGATTGGACCTCGTCTGCTCAACGGTTTTTTGTCAGTGGCGCGTGCGTTTTTAAGAAATACAAAAAATGCATTTCGTGGTATTACAAACATCAGGATTACCAGGATTACCAAAAAATACTTCAGGAGAATGGAAATGTATATTCTAAATAATAAAATGTAAGTAAAGTGTTATTTTATTTGTGAAAAAATGGGTTTAATAGCGAAAAACAACGGCTTAATGGTTAACAACTAGGGCGTGTCCCTTTAATACTCACACAGCACATCCACGTGTACTGATGTGTTTGCCGATTGTCGTGTATCTGGGTTGAGAGCGGTGCACGTGTAAGTGCCATTCTGTGTTCTGTTAATTCCGGATATAGAAAGAATGCTTGAGTTGCTTATTGTCTTGTCATTGAACGTCCACGTGAAGTCACATCGGAGGAAACAGTCTGCTGCGCATGACACTGCTACGTCACTTCCTTCTTCGGGAATTAATGCAGACGGTGCGTTCACTCGCACTGTTGAACCAGGACCGTCTAGAAATCAATATATATCGACATATAAAATATACAGCTACATATACATCGAGAATAACTAGTTAATGAAAGGAACGGCAACGACTGGTATATCAAAGTCAGAGATATGTCCTATACTGCCTGTGGGATGGTGCATATAAAATAGCCCTTGCTACTAATGACAAACAGTTAGTGAGTTTCCTCTCTAGGACTATACGTCCAAATTACTAAATGTTTGACATCCAATAATCGACGATTAATAAATCAATGTGCTCTATTGGTGTCGTTAAACAAATCAAACTTTAGCTTTAACTCCGTTATAACCTTATCCAGATGTGTTACAGGTTTGAAGATTAACTAAACTTAGTGTCCATTTTCACAGGCAGAAACTAGTCTGTGTCTCTAATGTAGTCATTTGGGTTTACAAGACTTGAACTTGACAGGTAGCAAGAGGCAACTGCCAGTCAAACCACTCAATATGCTTTCTGATAACTCATAACACAAAACAGCGTTTGCTTTTCATCTCAAAGCATTGTATAGCTATTTACATTAAGAAATTAGTTGAATGTTTTCCCCAAACCAGTTTATTTTCTTAGTGATGGTTAAATTTGCAATTGTATGTAGTCGTTATAATGTATGATATAGGGCCGATAAATACCCCGAATCCCCCACCCCACCAATTTGTTTTTTAATAATAACATTAATAAAACAAATAATAACATTAATAAAAACATTAATAAAAAAATAATAATAACATTAATAAAATAAAAAAAGATTAATAATAATGACCGTTCTAGGTCGTGACGTGGTTAAGTCATCGGACAAAATGCTAGTAGGTACAGGGTTCGTAGCCTGGTACCGGCCCCCACCCACACCACTACACTCTCTTCTCTGTCACTAACAACTAACAAATTAGCAATTAACAAACTAACAAATTAGCAATTAACAAACTAACAACTAACCCACTGTCCTGGACAGACAGCCCATATAGCTGCGGTGTGTGCACAGGACAGCGTGCTTGAACCTTAATTGGATATAAGCAGGAAAATAAGTTGAAATGAAATGAAATTTAATAACCGAGTGACCAGTTAATTAATGTCCTTAATTAAACAGATTTGTTCTCGTCTAAACTCAGCTACACACGTTTTTAGTTTGAATTTAAATTAATGTTTCATTATGTGTTTGTACTAACGTTAATTAATACTCACACAACACATCTAATAGTATAAAAAATAACTCATTTACTTCTTTCACTACCAATCCCGACAGATTTAATAAAAAAAACAAATAAATAAACTATTATATAATTCCATTTGGCAAAATAAATCTGAAAAAAGATTAAACGAGAAATATTGATACAAGATTATAACAAAGGAGCGATTAAAATGTTACATTATTCAAATTATATGACGGCACTAAACAGCTTCCTGGATCCAAAAGACTATTCACTTCAGATTCAAAATGGGTAACGTTATTCCAGGCAGTAACAAAATTAAAGACAGAAGATATTATGTTTTAATCTGGAGACGACTTTATTCAAAGAAAATAAAAACAGTTAAAACATATATTCTGGAAAAAAATATATTAAAGACTGGATAAATATTGAACAAAAACAAACTTGGGAAAATAACGATGAAATAATGAGTACACATATTTGGTTAAATAGTTATATAATTAAACATTACAAAACTATATTGTACAAAATTTATGTTGAAATTGTTTTATTTGTTATACGAGATTTACTTAATGAGAATGGACAGTTTATGAACTTCGACACATGCACAGTAAAGTATAACATTAAATCAAATTACAGATGTGCTCTGGGATAATAAATAATTAAAAAACCAAAAAACCCCAAACAAGTTAATTAAAGTCGCACACCCTAGTTTCAGCCCGCGAAAATTAATTATAATTCTGGTTAATCTACAAACATGTAACACACTTAGATCACGTTTTTATAAAATGGAGTAAAAAAGAAGGTTTTATATCGATAAATACCATGGGAATCCCCGTGACTCAATTACTTGAAATAATTTTGAAAGTTAGTATTCTGATGTCACCGGTAGATGTCGCTCGAAGCACAGAAATGCCTATGTCACGACAAATTTCCCAGAGTACACGTTCACCTTAACGCCGATAGACACGTTGTCGTCCATCTGACCTGTAAAACGAGAACCGAGACTCGTCAGTGAATAACATAGGGCTCCAGTCGGCCAAGTGAAACCTATTTAGTGCATGTGCAAGCTGCCATTGCAATCGACGTTGACGTCGTCTGGACGTAGGGACGCCTGGTCTTACCTTGAACATACGCAACCGATTCCTAACCGTTGGTGGACTCACTTGGCGACCATGAGTGCCTACAACCTCACCGTAACCATCTGAAATCGGTCACGGAGGTGTGTGAGACGTATGCCTCTAGCTTGACGTGGCAACAACGTATAACGCGCGGACGTCCGCTCCTGGGACGGTCAGGTAATCTTCCCGTGGCTCTGAGACGCCCAACTAAACGAGCTATTGTGAACTCATATGCCCCAAATTGCTGGATGACGCGACGTTGCAATTGCCCCAGCATAATTAGAGCAATAGCCATACCCCTATCAACTTGTAACATTCGCGGCATTTTGCTTTTCAATCGTGTTGAAGTGAAATGTTTTGCTCTCGTGTACTACAATCTGTGTATTAAGCATTTGTTAAATATTGTTCTTTTTGAGGAATGATATAGGTATTATTTTTCAAAAAAAAGGAAGGAAGGAAATGTTTTATTTAATGACGCACTCAACACATTTTAGTTATGGTTATATGGCGTCGAACATATGGTTAAGGACAACACAAATATTGAGAGAGGAAACCCGCTGTCGCCACTTCATGGGCTACTCTTTTCGATTAGAAGCAAGGGATCTTTTATATGTACCATTCCATAGACAGGATAAAACATACCACGGCCTTTGATATACCAGTCGTGGTGCTCTGGCTGGAACGAAAAATAGCCCAATGGGCCCACCGACGGGGATCGATCCCAGACCGACCACGCATCAAGTGAACCCTTTACCACTGGGCTACGTCCCGTCCCCACTTTTCCAAAAACTACAGCATTTATTAATTTAACTCAACATTATACAATTTAGTATTTAGCTCTATTTCTCACAAACTATACGTCCCACACCAATTCAACATGGTTTATAGTTAATCTTTGAATGTTCTTCTCAGTGCATGGTGTTAGTAAAAAAATATATTAAATTAAAATTTTAACAGGGGACAATATTAATATGATTTTTACCTATACTCCTTCCCATCAGGGAACATGATTCTCTCACTATGGTATTTACAACAAGTTGTTTATTTTTGATCCGACTGTTTTCTAAATTGTACACAAAAATGGTGGGTTTTTTGTTTTGCTGTTTACAATAAACAATTTTTAAATGAGGCTGGGAAGGGTTATATGCATGTAGCTAGTTTGGTTATTAATGTGAATTTTATTGTGTTTATTACCTCGAACTTCTAGCACTACTCTGTTGCTCGCTTGTCTATAACGCATCCCTCTACATCGCCACGCTGTTCTGTGCTGGTGGATGTTCACAGAGTTGATTGTTAGGGTAAAGACTTCGTATGAACAGGTGGAAATGTAGTCTGTCGGATGACTCGACAGATAGTGGCATTCGCCTCTTCCAAGGCAATGCATCATGTACTCTGTATTATTCTCAAACCACGTAATCTCAGGAGTTGGACGAGTCCTACACGTGAATGTGAACGGAGAACCAACAATTCCGTATGGTCCAGAAGTCGTCAAATGGGCTACACCTACAGATCAAGAGAAATGAGTTCATTGAACAAAATGATTAAAAAAAAGAAACAAATTAATAAAGCATGTATTTGAAAAGATTACTCTGGTTGTTATCCCTAAATATTAAAAACAGAGATATGAGCTCATTGAACAAAATTATTTCAAACAAAGAAATTAAATTAATAATGCCTGTATGTTTTAAAACATTACTTTAGTTGTAATTGTTAAACATTAAGAGTAATGACCGTATTGAACAACATTATTTTAAACAAAGAAACGAAATAATTACGGCTTATATATTTTAAAATATTAGTTTCGTTTTAAAACATTACAATATCTTGTTTTCAAGCCAACCACTATTCTACCTCCTTCACGAGTAGTGACATATCCAGTTAGAATGTGAGCCTTATATTGACTGAACGGGGCAGACGATTATCTTAGAGTGTAGTGACATATCCAGTTAGAATGTGAGCCTTATATTGACTGAACGGGGCAGACGATTATCTTAGAGTGTAGTGACACATCCAGTTAGAATGTGAGCCTTATATTGACTGAAAGAAATCTTAGATAGTGCGATTAGAATGTGAGCCTTATATTGACTGAACGGGGCAGGCGATCTTAGCGTGTAGTGACACATCCAGTTAGAATGTGAGCCGTATATTGACTGAAAAGAGAAGACAATTGCCTCAGCATGTCCACCCTAAAAAGCAAGATGTAACAGGTACTCTGGAGAAAATGAGAGGATTTGGAATCCGCTGGTTTCACTAAGGCAAGAAGGAAGGAAACTGTTACATGCAATTTTACATATCACGATCTTTCCTCTCATTCTCCTCTCATCCGGCTACATTTATAAAATAAAAATCAACTCTTCAGTTTGTTTTGTCAATAAACATAAATTAATCAGTACATACGCTGTACGTAAACGTGAACTGTTGTATTTGCTGTTTGCTGTGTTTCTGGGTTGACAGCGGTGCACGTGTAGGTTCCAGTCTGTGTGCTGTTAATTCCAGATAGAGACAGAATGCTTGAGTTGCTTATTGTCCTGTCATTGAACTCCCACGTGTAGTCACATCGGAGGAAACAGTCTGCTGTGCATGACACAACTACGTCATCTCTTTCATTAATAAATACTGATGAGGAGGTGTTCACATGAAGTGATGAACCTGGGCCACCTGCAAATATTTATTAACCGGTTAGTGCCTTAAAGGTGCTATGTCAAAATTGTATTACTGGCAGTTCCCGACAAAAATACTTATTATTTTTTGCTTTGAAACATAAACTTTATACATGCTTATTAAAAATAATACAACCAAATAATTCCATTTACTAGTAGCAAAAAAAAGAAGAAGTATTTTAGAGGGCAAATCTTGAGGGTGTATCACACACATTAAATAGTGACGTCACTGTTTTATGCAAACAAACAAACAAAATAACTAATACATATACATATGCACATTACACGTTCATTAAGAAATATGCATCGAATGTACGTATTTACTTCTGCTTTCCCACTTGTAAACTACAATTTTAGAAACCAAAATAGCCTTCACAATAGCTGAACATTTTTATATATCAAACTCAGTGCTATTTGTTTTCTCCAGGTGTTAGAAAATAGCATTTGAGGCAATACAGAGACAAAAATAGAAACATTGAGGCCCATCCCCCTCACATCAAACATCGTCACTGCTAAATACGGTAATATAGTGTTGACACGTACCCGTAGCTATGTTCATCCGGGCCTGTTTTCTGTAAATATATCCCATTATTAGAACGAGTGTGTCCCTTTTGTCGGCATAGTGTTGAAGATGAAACACACTTTTTACTTTTATGCCCTTTTGACGAAGATCTTAGATATCCTTTAATTGTTAATATGCGATCTTCGTATCACTATTTTGAAACCCATTCAGTTTATAACAAAGTAATTTTAATAATGAAAGATGAAAATCAATGTTTAATAGCAAGAACTCTTTTTAATATGTTTCAAAAACTAAAAGCATGTTTTTTTAAAATTAAATAAGACATAATGTCGATTATTGTATTATACTGTTACCTTAGGGGGTTTCAGTGGAAACAATTATTTTATAATTTTATGTAGTATGGTATAATTATGAAATTAGGTTTTATTAAAAAAAATCAAATTTTTTAATGTATTTTTGATTTTATATACATGTACATATTAGATTCTTTTATGAATGATACTTCGTATTTTAAGTGTCTCATAAGCCTGTGTAGGCTGGGTGACAATACGTGATTGTATATAGTATGAATATCAGCTATTGGATGTCAAACATTTGGTAATTTTGACAAATGGTCTTAGAGAGGAAACCCGGTACATTTTTCCATTAGTAGCAAGGGATATTTTATATACACCATCCCACAGACAGGATAGCACATACCACAGCATTTGATATACCAGTCATGGTGCACTGACTGGAACGAGAAATGGTTCCACCGACGGGTATCGATGCTAGAAATACATCGGCGAGAGCTTTACCACTTGCCTACGTCCCGCCACTTCCTTAAAACTATTATTGTATATTAATATTATTATACTTTTAGATCTATACATGGTTTGATATTGTCATGCGATGAGGTTTTTCAAAGAATGTGCCAAACACATTAAACAATTTGAAACCACAATTAATACCCCGAACTTCCAGCACTATTGTATTGCTCTCTGGTCGTCCAGGTCTAAAACCACATCTCCAAACTGTTCCGTGCTGACTGATATTCACAGAGTTGATTGTTAGCGTGAAGATGTCGTGCGTACAGTTGAAAGTGAAGTGTGTCGGAACAGGCGACATAGGATAGCATTTACCTCTACCAGATCCATGCATCCTGTACTCGGTATCATTCACAAACCAGGTAACCTCAGGAGGAAAATCAGTCCTACAGGTGAATATGAAAGGTGAACCAACAATTCCATATGGTCCAGATGTAATTAAGTGAAATTGACCTGAAAAATAATGAACAATACAGTTAAAGGCGCAGACCGAAGTTTCAGCGAGTGAAAATGGATAGTAAGTTAATCTACAAACCTGTAACACATCTGAATAGAGTTATAACAGAGGGAAGCTAAAGTCTGTGAGGTTTAAACAGGGAAATATTGTCTAAACATAATTAGAGCTTGTCTCGATAACCATTACTTCTCAGACGTTTTTAGAATTATAAAAAATACAGTTTGAGGCATCACAAATACCTGAATGTCGATAAGCACTTCAGGTTTAAGAAAATTAATATTCTAAATAATAAAATGTAAATACTTCTAATTTAAATTATCAAAAACGGTTTTAATAGTGAAAAATACGTCGTAGTATTTAAAACAGGGATTGTCATTTTAATGAAATGACATATTCTGTCAAACCTATTATACAAGGCATCTTGTGTATCTGCGGTCTGGTTTAACCCTCTAGTGCCCAGCGTACCGTATGATATCAGCTGTCTGTTTTAACCCCCTAGTGCCCAGCGTACCGTATGATATCTGCTGTCTGTTTTAACCCTCTAGTGCCTAGCGTACCGTATGATATCAGCTGTCTGTTTTAACCCTCTAGTGCCCAGCGTACCGTATGATATCAGCTGTCTGTTTTAACCCTCTAGTGCCCAGCGTACCGTATGATATCTGCTGTCTGGTTTAACCCTCTAGTGCCCAGCGTACCGTATGATATCTGCTGTCTGTTTTAACCCTCTAGTGCCCAGCGTACCGTATGATATCTGCTGTCTGTTTTAACCCTCTAGTGCCCAGCGTACCGTATGATATCTGCTGTCTGGTTTAACCCTCTAGTGCCCAGCGTACCGTATGATATCTGCTGTCTGGTTTAACCCTCTAGTGCCCAGCGTACCGTATGATATCTGCTGTCTGGTTTAACCCTCTAGTGCCCAGCGTACCGTATGATATCAGCTGTCTGGTTTAACCCTAAAGTGCCCAGCGTACCGTATGATATCAGCTGTCTGTTTTAACCCTCTAGTGCCCAGCGTACCGTATGATATCAGCTGTCTGGTTTAACCCTCTAGTGCCCAGCGTACCGTATGATATCTGCTGTCTGGTTTAACCCTCTAGTGCCCAGCGTACCGTATGATATCAGCTACATGAACTAAAATGGTATCTTCACAAAAAGCAGACGTCCCATAACCCATAAGTCCTGGTTGAGCACTTTACTAATGACCTGCCTTTTACCTGAGATAATGTTTGCAGTAAATAATAGAACAGTTTGATACAACTAAATACACAACACAGAATATAATGAAATGAAATTTACTACACGTTACATATATATTTTTAACACATGTCCACCTGCATTCAAGAACACGTCAACTCGTATTAATATTTTTATTCAAATTTTAAGAGATGTATAACTGTATTCACAAAATGATTTGGTGTGTTCTGTCCAAATGTGAGTTGCGTATTCACTCTCTGTGTAGACCCTCTTTCGAGGTGGTTGGGCAGCGCCAGAATTTATCCATCTCAACATGACACGTTCTGCTATTTCTATACCCTTTATCAGTTCTATAAATCTATAAACAGTTGGATGGTGAAGCTGTATATATCTGTTCATCCATGATTCAAATTCCTCCAGATTATTGCACATTCATAATAGGCACTGTACAGTTGGGTAATCATTATAGGATATATACTACCAAATCAAATCCCATAGACGACAATAGTAACATATGTGGTTAAAACTCCTACCTGCAGCGTATCAATCGACATAAACACCACGGATATAAATACTACCACCCTCAGCCTTAAAGTGAATCAGAAAACAATGGGGGTCAAGCTGCTCATTTCAGAGATTATGGGTAGCGTCTATGACTACCCTAATTCCTCACAACATTTGAGTACCTATTTTTACAGGTACCTCATACATGTTTTGAACACAAGGCTACTTGACACAGTGGTACTAGATGAAATAATCAAATTGCATAAATCTTTTGTCCAGAAATTCAGTGCACCTCGAACTTTGACCCAGCCGGAAGTTATAGTTGGTTTAGTCTACCTATGTAGCATTTAAGTCCGAGATCTTGGGTTTTCATCCATATGGCCAGTGTTAAGTGAAAAAACAAACACCTGCATCTCAGTTTATGGAAACGATAACTCAACTGCCTGGATTGTAGTGATCTCAACATTTGTATGAACTTTAGTTGGAGAAAGCAGTTGATTTAAATATTGCAAAACAAGATTCTTCAAAACAGTCTTATATATACAACTGGTTCCACAATCAGAACATTCTTATATATACAACTGGTTCCACAATTATAGCAGTTTTATATACAACTGGTTCCACAATCAGACCAGTCTTATATATACAACTGGTTCGACAATCAGAACAGTCATATTGCATTATATAAAATTATCGCAAGGATATTACAACTGGTTCCACAATCAGAGCAGTCTTGTATATACAACTGGTTCCACAATCAGACCAGTCTTTTATATACAACTGGTTCTACAATCAGAACAGTCTTATATATACAACTGGTTCCACAATCAGAACAGTCTTATATATACAACTGGTTCCACAATCAGAACACTCTTATATACAATTGGTTATACAATGTTGGTCAAGACGAGAAAGTTTCGTCGATAAAGATGGATTCTGCAGCCTGTATAGCTAAGATCTGCTCATTAGTAGAGAACATAAGCATGTGATCTTCCATTCCCATCATTAAATAACGGGTAGCGTCTGCCGTCATTTGTCTGATCTGTGTGGTCCTTAACCATATGTCCGAAGCCATATAACCGTAAATAACATGTGTTGAATGCGTCGTTAAATAAAACATTTCCTTCATTGTTCTGGGTCCGTGGTTCTTCTACGTTCACATCAGCTCTATTGTGGTAGGGCAGGTATCAGAACTGTTTTACATGTTCAACATTGTATATTTAGTGGCGCTGGTGTTGTGTCTTCTCTGTCTCACTTCCGTAGTGTGCTAATAAACCAGGCAACATTTAGGTCACTTGCACAATACTTGTGTTCTGGTGTGTTCCGTATACATTCGTCTACAGTGGTACACTCACCGGTACAGGCTATTATCACACATCTCCAGTGAACGCTTTTACCGTTGATGCGATTCTTTCTTTGTACTTACCTGATGCCGCGTTAATAATATTTCGGAAGGATATTTTTGCGCTCTGGTCCAGTAGAGTATCATATATACATTGTGCTAAATATTGCGTATAAAGATGTATTCCTCTAATACAACCCTAATGGAGTCCGCCATCTTTGTTACATAACACAGAAGTGGTTATATACATACATATACTTTGAGTTGCCCGGAGGAAGAAAAGAAGAGGGGATAGAGTGAAAGGTGTAGGTATCGTAAATAGAAAGCCAGAACATTTTCTTTGGATTGGGGAATTTCTAGTCAAAAAATTAGTGTAAACTTTAGCAGAAACGTTTAGTAGCAGTTATGTATTTTAAAGAAGTTTTAATCATTTTTTAATTTTCTTTTTCACTAAAGTCTATATTTCCCAATAGGATCTTCTTATAATTTAGATGTAAATAGTTTGACATAAAATTGTTTCTTTGTTCATTGTATAGGGAAAAGTGGTTGTGCAATTTGTATTTTCACTTAAATATTTATTACATTAATAATAATAATAACAACAACAAAATACCTAAATAATTATAGTAGTAGTAGTAGTAGTATCAATAATAATAATCCAATAATAATAATGGATACGTAAACCATTACATGATTATTGTTATTTTTTATAACATTAATAATAATAATAATTCCATTATATATTATAATAACATATAATAATAATCAGAATAATATAACCGAAATATTATAATCCAAATAATAATAATAAATAATAATAATTATTTAAAGGTAAACGAACATTAATGTCCAAAGGGAATTGCATATATTTTAGTAAGTTAGTATGAATATTCAATTTGAAGGGTGGTGGATTTGTTGTTTATTGTTTGTTGTTTTTTGGTGATTTGTTTTGTTATTTATTGTTATAGTCGCATGTTAGATCGATGTAGCCATAAAGATGTGAACAGTTTTCTGGGCAGTTGTTAGACAGTGTGAACGTTGTGATCACATCGTATTACGGCCGAGAAAAATCAGTTCAGCAGTGCTCAGGGTAAAATAGCAGAAGGGGGCTGTCCAATATATATGATTTAACGGAGTTCGTGTACACCGGCATGGATGGGTAATCGTGTAAGGTGTAGTAATAATTATTTGGTGTGTGCTGTCCTGCAAACCAGTAATTCAGCGAGTGCTCTTTGTATTATACAGAAAGATGTACAATAACCTGAAAGGTTATTTCTGTAACCAGTGCAGCAGTGCTCGGTTAGTATACAGAAAGAGTACAATCATAAAAGGATCTTAGAGGAAACATTCATATTTGCTCGGGTTGTACTCCCAGAAAAATGTGTAATAATTTGAATTTGTTAATTTGAAACCAGGGCACAGTGCTCGGGTATTATACAGAAAGAATTACAGCCTTCTGAAATTATTAATCTGAATCCAGTTAGCAGTGCAAAAGTCTACAACAGAAAGAGGGGTAATTTGAACCCGTGGTCCCCAGATTGGGAACCAGGGCACCTGTGCTCGGGTATTATACAGAAAGATGTACAATAATCTGAAAGATACTAGGTTAAAATACTAACCAGTGGCTGAATGAATCAAGGCCATAAGAACCAACAATAAGCAGAACTTGTAGTGATATCCCTGCGCCATGTTTAAGCGTCAACCCGCAACTACAACAAGGAGACTAAAGACATAGCGATTTATATTCGTCAACTTTCCGGTATACGGATATCTAACGTTATTAATCGCTTGTGCACATTGCAATTGTATAGCTTCTTTTATATAAACTTACTGTATATTTGCTGATACTGCTTGGTCATTTTCACTTGTAGTGACTCAAGCGTAGGTTGTAATAAGAAATGAATGACATACATTATATTTTATATCTGGGGGTGGGGGACGTATTTCATCCAGGGTGTGTATTTCATTGTCGTTTGATCGATCCTGGCGTCTGGCATGTCAGGAGGGCCTACTAATCAGGGGGCTGTGGGGCCACTCCACCCCCCACCCCCACCTCACCCCGTCCCATTTATTCATGTCATTGTGCTGAGAAGGCTGTAATTGACGCGTTTGAACGCCTGAACCCCATAATAGGTCAATAGGGCTTCAGATCCTCACATTTCCATTCCATGCATCATCACACTGTCAGTGCCTCGCCCACTTTCACGTACATTCTGACGGCCCTGGTTAAAACCTTGTCTTACGTTACTTGCCTTGCGACCAACATATATCGTATTATGTCCAAAATGCGATGTTTGCAAAACAATCAGAAAGTGTTTTCTTTATTGCAGTTAAATTGACGGCTGTTCTCAGGGAAACCATAAAAAAACATTCAATATAGTATAATTCGTAACACCCCGGGCAGATTTTTTTGTGTTTTTTTTTTTTCTTCATAATATCGGCCTAAAGCTAGGTGAACTTATATACGAACCCTATAATATAATATCTGGTACTAATGCGCTATGTAATGAAATTGCTCAGATAGATGTAAATTATTCTATTGACTAAGTAATGAGTAATGCCAGATACCAGATCTTGTAATGGTTACAAGCATAGACATCAGAGGTTGTTAAACCAGCGATCGCCGTCAGATATAGATAGGCAAATTGAAGCTTTTGTTTGTATAGATGTAAATTATTCTATTGGCTAAGTAACGTCAGAGACCAGATCTTGTAATGGTTACAAGCATAGACATCAGAGGTTGTTAAACCAACGATCGCCGTCAGATATAGATAGGCAAATTGAAGCTTTTGTTTGGATAGATGTAAATTATTCTATTGACTAAGTAACGTCAAAGACCAGATCTTGTAATGGTTACAAGCATAGACATCAGAGGTTGTTAAACAAGCGATATAGATAGTCAAGCGATCGCCGTCAGATATAGATAGGCAAGCGATCGCCGTCAGATATAGATAGGCAAGCGATCGTCGTCAGATATAGATAGGCAAGCGATCGCCGTCAGATATAGATTGGCAAGCGATCGCCCTCAGATATAGATTGGCAAG
>NC_054710.1:45823020-45825520 GCF_016097555.1 Gigantopelta aegis
CCTACTAGCCTTATGTCCGATAGCTTAACCACAACACCACCGAGGCCAGTGATTAGAACATCTTTCTGGGAACTGTAAGGTAACAAAACAAGTTGGATGAAAACCTTTACTGGGTTCAGTGGTCTCGATATAATACAAGTAAAAGTAGGACAACGTTCGTCTGAGGTACAATAGGTGTTAGGATCAAACCGCCTCGGCAGACACGTTCTCAAAGTTCAGCGAGCAAATGTTTTACTAACGTTCATATCTGGCGGAAAATAATTAAAGAGAGATAGAAAAAAAATGTTTTACCTCTATGTGTTATCAACTACAGAATAGTAAACATGATTTACAATTGTGTCAACTAGAAGACCTGGTGATAAACATTAAAAACGAGTTAACTAAAGGGCAGTAAACATTTAGACCTTCTCAACTAGAAGGTGGTAATCATTAAAAAACGAGTTAACTAAAGGGCAGTAAACATTTAAACCTTCTCAACTAGAAGGTGGTAATCATTAGAACGAGTTAACTAAAGGGCAGTAAACATTTAAACCTTCTCAACTAGTAGATGGTAATCATTAGAAACGAGTTAACTAAAGGGCTTTTCGTGTTGTTTTTTTGTGGGGGGGGGGGGGGGGGTTTGGGGGGGGGTAATTTTCTGCGGTAATTAAAGCTTTGCTCATCATTTACAAAAAGGCCAACTGGTCTCAGCTAACAAATAAAAACTGCATTGCTTTCTCTTAAAACTATCAAAATAATCCATTAAAGCAAGGTCTATATGCTGGCTTGGTCCATTAGCTGTCTTTAATTTATCTCTAAAACAGGTCCAGTTGTTCTGAATTAGTAGCATGGCTAGTTTTAAACAAAAACATTTGCGGCCAAAGTCGAACTCATAAAAATTGTTTTGGCTATATGGAAAATGTAAAGGAAAATATTTAGAGTGTCGAGGCAAGGGAGGGGGCACCATGGTCATTGAGGATTGGCCAAGGCAGGTGAGGAGGACGAAAAAAACTAAATAAACCTACCTTTTCTATTTTTTCTGTGCAACCAATGCTTTTAAAAAACAGAAAGAAAGAAAGAAAAAGTCGCATTGCCGTATGAACTTTGAAACTTTGGTCTGACCAAACCGACTTTTTTCTTCTTTTTTATACACCCAAGATACACCCAACCTGCACCGATACACTTGGTAATTTGTGTACTTCTAGTTCGTTGTCAATCGGAAATCTGGATTTCTTAGATGTGACTGGTTTTCTTAATTAACTGTGTTCGTATGACGTAGATGTGAAAAATGAAGGACCAAAAATATACTCCACTTCCGGTCTCGTTGTCATGTTCCCTACGCGTGCTGTAACCTCACCGTGGTGCAGGGGTATAACATTCTCTTTGAGAATGGCCAATACAGCACAATCTTTGTTATATTGATGTTGATCATCACTTTATTTGTTTGCATAGGTGTATTTTGTTAAAAGTGTAGGTGCATTTTGTTAAAAGTGTAGGTGTATATTGTTAAAAGTGTAGGTGTATTTTGTTAAAAGTGTAGGTGTATTTTGTTAAAAGTGTAGGTATATCTTGTTAAAAGTGTAGGTGTGTTATGATAAAATTGTAGGTGTGTCTCATTAAAAGTGTAGGTGTATCTTGTTAAAAGTGTAGGTGTATTTTGTTAAAAGTGTAGGTGTGTTATGATAAAATTGTAGGTGTATTATGTTAAAAGTGTAGGTATATCTTGTTAAATGAGTAGGTGTACCTTGTTGAAAGAGAAGGTGTATTTTGTTGAAAGTGGAGGTTTATTTTGTTAAAAGTGTAGGTGTACCTTGTTGAAAGAGAAGGTGTATTTTGTTAAAAGTGTAGGTATATCTTTTTAAAAGTGTAGGTGTACCTTGTTGAAAGAGAAGGTGTATTTTGTTGAAAGTGGAGGTTTATTTTGTTGAAAGTAGAGGTGTATTTTGTTAAAAGTGTAGATATATTCATTAAAAAGGTGGAGGTGTATTATGATACAACTACTTCTTTTAGGAAACTTGTAGGTATATCATGATACACCTACACTTTTCATTTAACTGTAAACCTGTATTTGAAATGAAATAAAACAAAACACAAACAGAAATGATTAATAATACAATGACCTTTTATTGTCACAACTTACACTGAAATCCGGAAGGTATGTTCATTGGGAGAAGCGCACGACAGCGCGACTGTTACTAACAGTTTCCGTCACGATCACACTTCCGAGGTTCGTTTGCAACGCATTGTCTTTCGAATTCGTCAACACTTTAGGTCTCCATATTGGGGGAATGTAGACGAATTTTCCCTTGTGGTACACGTCCAGCTGTCATATACCTGTGTCAGTGGCGGATCTAGAAAATCCATTTCGGGGGGGGGGGGGGGGGCATTGACATGAGGCGGAATGCCATGGGAACTTTGGGGAACGTTTGGAAGGGGTTAAAATTAATATATAATAAAATTATAAATGTCGCAAAATTTAGCCGGGGTTGCAGGCTACTTTGGGATGACCTGTAGTATCCCA
>NC_054710.1:45830520-45833681 GCF_016097555.1 Gigantopelta aegis
CACACCGACACTGAGTGTGCGTTGGTTGGGGTCGCAACATGTTTTATTATCCACATAGTTCAAGATGTACAGGGAAATATAACCAGTATGACACACGTGTGTAATAATGATTTCAGGTGCACAACGAATGACGTCATAACATAATACGTCTTCCCCAGTCTTAATTCTGTGTAATGGCTTACTAAAATGACGTTTTAACACGATCCTAACTTGTTATTCATAAAAAATAATATTATGGATAATAAAGAAATTATTTCACTCGCTTGTGAATCGTACTGAATTTACGAAACTAGTGTCAGGATTCATGGATTTCCGTCGTTCTCGCTCCGGCAATACAAACATTGTGACACTCGTTTTGTAAAATCAGTACGACACACAATCTCGTATAACAATCTTTATTTGTTATTTAAAGTGCCACGTGGTACATGTCTCCAATTCGAAAATGGATAACCTATTACAGTCCGTCCCACAAGGAACGCCTTTTTCATACTGTGGAATTTACTACAAGTTATTCTAATTGTTTTCTAAATTAGACACAAATAGTTTTGTTGTGTCTTGTGGGTTTTTGTTTTTGTTTTTTGTTGTTGTTGTTTTGGGTTTTTTATGGGGGGGGGGAGGATTGTTGTTCTTGTTTTTGTTATTTTCAAAACCCTTTTACTTTTTTCTTACGTCAAACAAAACTGAAATTGTTTACAAAAAGGATGGGACAGACTATAGATAGATAGATGTTCGCTAACTGGTTTTTTGGTTTTAGGGCTATGATTTTCGCTTATGGTGCGAGAGGCCCGTGTTCGAATCCTGGATATAACCCTACGTTTTCTTTTTGATGTTTTTTTTTTTTTTAGGGGGTAAGGTGTTTGTTATTGTTGTTATGTTGTTGGGGTTTCTTTGTCTTGTTTTCTTTCTTATTTTTTTCTTTTATTATTTTTTTTTTCTGTGTATTAAATTAATGTTTCGGTTCTTTCTTTTATCAATACGTTGGTAGACAAACAGTCTTTTTTTCCAAAGCGCTATGTAGCAGGAAATATATTTATGTGCATGTTCATAACTACAGATTTGTGTTTTATCTTGGTTAATTAGGAAGTGGTTGAATACTGGGTCATCTTGGTCAACTATTGCATACTATTCATTGCACCATTCAAATATGCTCTAACCAGGGTATAATGCATACAAAGAACTTGGATCTATTTCTTTTTACAAGTGGTCGAATACTGAGGGCATTCTCATACATTTATTTTATAAAATTATATATTAGGCAAAACTCTGGCGAATAGAGAAAGAGATTTGGCTAATGAATATATGTCATTTACTAGCCAGCAGCAAGTAAAATAAAACTTCTGCATTGAGACCTGATGTGGTGTAATTAAGCAACATCCCAGTTCTTTCATAAGAAAACTTAAATTATGAAAAATGTAAAACATTTATAAAACAATAATAATAAATAACAACAAAATAAAGGGTTCGTAATACAATAGGTAAGGCAATCCATACACTAAACACACATTGTGTGTGTGTTGGTTCAGGTCGCAACGTCTTTTGTGATTTAAAGGGCCACGTGTTCAGACTTATAATAGTGTCTGGAATCGGAAAATGGATTGCGACCGATTTGGTGGCAAATGCGCTTATTGTTTTCGTTTGCGACTATTTCATTTCATTTAAACTTATTTTCGTGCTTATTCTCGGAACCGAAGATACGGGTACTTCGACCCCTGGCCGCCATTGTTTGTCACGTGACGCGGTGAAGCTTTTCCTTAGTTACCTATGGTTTGATAGTGAAATGAGGCAACTTTCGTCGATCATTTACAGAAGTTAACGGCCAAGATGCCTACACAATGTTTTGCAGTTGGCTGCATAGATCATAATATGATGTTAAAACAAATTGTTTTATAAATTTTGAAAAGATGAGACCAGATGCCACTTCTGGGTAGAGGCACTAAAACGTGACAAACCAGATGGAACGCCATGGCTTCCCACTCAGAATGTGACTGTGTTGAGTTTAATGTTATTGCTTGTCGACACAAACCGACGTTACTAGCAACCAAAATGGTTAAAGCATGTGCAATGATAAAATCTCCACATTATACTGTAAATGAAATACACAATTCCATCGACATCCATGAAAAAAAGAAACGGATGCATCCAGTTCTTGAATAAAGAGTATACTCGTTTTATCATCATATTTGTGTGGTCTTCATTTTTCATTCAATTTTATAGTTTCTTGGACATTCTCTATACTTGTATTTATTTTGCCATACTTCGACTACTACATCTTAATTATTTATTTCTTTTTAAATTTGAAAATAAAAGTATATACCGTTACATATATATAATAATTGTAATATAATAAGTTCTTGTTTAAACTTTATTTTTTAATTTTTTTTTTTGCAAATGTGTCTGGCAGGCCTGCAGTACGAAAATATAGGTTGTTTTCCTCTACTCTCTCTCTCTCTCTCTCTCTCTCTCTCTCTCTCTCTCTCTCTCTCTCTCTCTCTCTCTCTCTCTCGCTCTCGCTTCTCTCTCTCTCTCTCTCTCACATATATATATATATATATATATATATATATATATATATATATATATATATATATATATATATATATGGCTTCTCCCCCACCCCTCTCAAGACTGTCCCTACTACTAGAGATTTTGCCCCCTCCCGCACTCCAGGTATTGTTCCTATGAGTAGTATAAGGGCCTGCCGGGTGCCATGACCTACTTTCCGTGGCCGTGACCTTGGTGTACTTGGCATGTGTGAGTCATAATGGTGTGGTCTACTAGGGTGAATGCTCGCCTGTGTCCCTGACTGACTTAGGTTGGTACTGATGTCCTTGGACTGGCCCTGACCGACTTAGGTTGGTACTGATGTCCTTGGACTGGCCCTGACCGATTTGTTTAGCATTGACCGACTTAGAAGGCAGTGACTGGTATACCTGGGCAGGTGTGCGACCTTGGTGTAAGTCATAGCCTTGACGTACTTGGTGTGTGACTCATCACCTAGTCTTGACCTATCTAGAGAGGCAGTGACTGGCATACCTGATACAGGTAAGCAGCCGTGACTCATATTTTAGCCTTGGCATACTTGGGCCGGTACTGACGTCCTTGGGGGCTGGCCTTGGCCAGGTTCTGACGTCCTTGGACTGCCTGATTCAGGTAAGCAGCCG
>NC_054710.1:45833881-46006381 GCF_016097555.1 Gigantopelta aegis
TTTCCATTTATTGCAATATTGATAAAACATATTTAAGGTGTGTTGGAGGTCTGCTGCAGTGGTTGATAATAGGGCAGCTCCGTCTGCATATAACAAGCAACGCATGTGTAAAGCAATATCTATTGTGTGATCTTGGTTGTCTCCTGTAGGGGAAACCCTTTCACATCCATGGCTAGATAAATAATCTTCTAAATCATAAAAATACAGGGAGAATAGAATAGGGGATAAATTTTCACCTTGACGGATACCGTTGTTACATGGGAATAAAGTAGATTGCTGATTATTTACGACAATCATTGATTTAACGCCTTGATACATTTGATGGATAATTCTAAAAAAATTACCGGTTATGTTATGCTGTGGTAGTTTATGCCAGAGCTGTATTCTAGGTACCGTGTCGAATGCTTTCTTAAAATCCACAAAACCGCAATATAATTTTTTTTCTCTCAAGATATCTATTAAGTGACGTAATGTAAAACATATGGTCTGTAGTCGAGTAGCCTTTACGGAACGCGGTTTGGGCCTCACTAATCGTATTATTTTCCTCAATGAATAAACTTAAACGGTTACTAATTAAAGTTGTGAGCAGCAGCAAAGTAATGTGATTCGTCGGTAATTTTCTTTGTTTTCAAAAATTGTTATAATAATACCGATATGCCATTCATCTGGTAAGACTCCATTATCAAAAATAGTATTAAAAAGTTTAACATAAACTGGCATCAGCAACGTAGCGGTTGACTTAATGTATTCGTTAACTACTCTGTCAACACCTGCTGCTTTATGATATCAGCATATCTCTAGTCGCAGTTCACCAAGTGAACGGAGTTCAAGTCTGATGAAAGGAACCAATCAACAGCGTTCACTTCTGTACGTTTTCGTACGTCACTTCTTGTGTTCTGTTATCAAATGTAAGACCTTCATAGGGTGACTCAGAACCTGTTGCGCCAAGCGATGAGTATACAGTATTATCAGCTTCCGGTGCAGCGTGAGCTTCCGGTCTAGCAGACTTGTCTTGATTACCTATAGGAACGATAATAACACAATAAGCCTTCAAATTAAAGTAGCATCATCGTAGTCAAATTGTATACAAACAATAACAAGGATTTGCAGTAATTATCAATTAAATGTGTTGTTATGATGCAGACGTCCATACATTTGAGACTACAAACATGAAGACCGGTGTTTGACGTAGTATATTCAAAATATTGGAGGTGTAATACATAGAGATTATTAAACGAGCCTGTGTGTCGTACTGATTTTACGAAACGAGTGCCAGGATTTTTTTAATGCCCGAGCGAGAGCCCTGACACAAGTTTCGTAAAACCACTACGACTCGCACGCGAGTGTAATAATTTCTTTTATAACAAGACCCAACTCAAAATGTTTCAGCCACAACTAGAAGGAGACGAATACATGACGTCATATTTCAACTGCCCAGTCTGAGCTAGGACTGGCGAAGCAACGTCATGTTATGACGTTGCTTCCCAAAATTACGCTAGTAAACATGTGCTTTGTATGATTATTATTAACTCGGTTATGTTGAACCACGTAGATAATAAATAGAAATTATTATACGAGCTCAGGCAATACAAGAATCCCGACACTCGTTTCGTAAAATCAATACGATTCACACGCGAGTGTAATAATTTCTTTATTATCCGCATTATCCATAATATTATTTTTATGAATAACAAGCTAGGACCATGTCAAAACATTTGAAACGTAACTAAGAAAGAGACGACGAAAAGACGTCATCTTCCGAAATGACGTCATTGTATAAGCGTTTAGACTGAACAAGCCACATTAAGTTATGACGTCGCTTCCCAAAATGACGTCATTCGCTATGCACGCGAAATCATTACGACACATATGGGTCATACTGGTTATATTAACCTGACTATCTTGAACTATGTGGACAATAAAGCTTTTATTGTTTTACTTTTTAGACAAGTGTCAACGGTGAAAACCGTAAAGATGAAATATATCCTTACAAGCCATAACATATGTTCCTTGATATGTTTATTACTGTTGTACTGAATACATTATCATGGTAATTAGTAATTGACCCATCCAATCCTATACTCACCAAAAGCTGCATTACTGTATAGCTGCTGTTCCGTGTTTCTGCTGAAATCACAAAAGTAAAACACAAATCACGCAGAAACATTCAAAGTTGTGAAACGCAGCAACGAAGACAAACTAACGTGTTCTGCAATATCATTGGGGCGGGACGTAGCCCTGTGGTAAACAGCTCGCTTGGTGCACGGTCGGTCTAGGATCGATCCCTGTCGGTGGGTCCATTGGGGTACTTCTCGTTCCACGACTGGTGTATCAAAGACTGTGGTGTGTGCTATCCTGTCTTTGGGATGGTGCATATAAAGATCACTTGCTACTAACGGAAAAAAATAGAGTGTTTCCTCTTTAAGACTATATCAGAATTACCAGATGTTTGACTATATCAGAATTACCAGATGTTTGACTATATCAGAATTACCAGATGTTTGACATCCAAAAGCCGATGATTAATATATCAAACAATGAGCTCTAACGGTGTACGGGCGAGTCAAAGTGTCGTTGTGAGTGGCCCTACTGGCCAGTCAAAACAAATCCCAAGGGCATATCCTGATCAATGAGCTCCAACGGTGTTGTTGTAGATTACTTGGGGTTAACAAAGTTGGCTATCACTAGCATTTTAAACTTAATGTGTCAGCCCCAATGGTTTTGCACCAATCATATCCAGTGCACCACGACTGGTATATCAAAGTCCGTGGTATGTGCTATCCTGTCTGTGGGATGGTGCATACAACAAAAATGTAGCGGGTTTCCACTATAAAACTAAATGTCAAAATTACCAAATATTTTACATCCAATAGCCAATGATACAAAAATTAATTTCCTCTAGTTATGTCGTTAAACTAAATTATTTTTAAAGATTTTTGAAATTAAAAATGAATCCGTACAGAAGAGGATTTGACGAGTGAGAATATTGTACAGGAATTATAGACACAAGTCACGGACCATTGTTTCGCATCCTATGGCAACTTCCACATACAGAAAGAATAGTGAGCGATTTGTTTTGAAATTCCAAATGGATTTGTACCAGACATATCTGATAAATTATGTTTAAGATTAAATCAGAGTTGTCATAATCACTGCGCAAAACTGGAATTTAGTATCAAACTCAATCTAAGAAATACGAGTTTTAAAATTAAATCTGATTCGTACAGAAGATGTGAGGAGTGGGAATGTTGTACATGTCGTATTGCAACGTCCACACAGAAACAATAGTGAGCGATTTGTTTTGCTAAGAACATCGATATTTTCTGAATAGCGGAGTAGTGAGTATTTCTGTTCTGACTATTAGAACATCAATATTTTTGTATAGCGGAATAGTGAGTATTTCTCTTCTGACCATTAGAAATCAATAATTTTCTGAATAGCGGAGTAGTGAGTATTTCTGTTCTGACCATTAGAACATCGATATTTTCTGAATAGCGGAGTAGTGAGTATTTCTGTTCGGCTGTTCGTGTTGGAAAGACCGAACCAACTGGCTCGAGATAAACGTAGCAGTTGTTAGTGAAAATTATTATATAGGACCACATTTCTACCTCAAAACATGGTTTGTGTGTGCGTGTACGTACGTACGTACGTGCGTGCGTGTGTGTGTGTGTGTTTGTGTATACAGATTGACAAGCAATCATACCTCGAGGTTTTCTCCTGCTTCTGTTTTCGAGCTGAAATCCAATAAAAACAAATATTTAACATCTCCATTTAACATTACATACATACACAGACATATACAAACACATACCTACATTCGCACACTCATTCACACACACACACACACACACACACACACACACAGAGAGAGAGAGAGAGAGAGAGAGAGAGAGAGAGAGAGAGAGAGAGAGAGAGAGAGAAAACACACACACACACACATACACACTCACACTTACACACACACACAAGTACACACAGACACATACAGACACACACAGATACAGATACACGTACACACATACCTATATACATGTATATATATTCGCTATGTGGTATAAATATTCAGTTAAAATAAAGTAATGCTGTATTTACATTTCTTCAACCGGAAGTACAAAAGGACGGCTGCTGCACATAGCAGGAGTAGGGCAACTGTTGTTCCAATCCCTGCCCCAAAACCTGCCGCGAACCGACCGTCTTCTTTACCTGGAAAACCTACAAACACACAAGTTAGACATTTTATATTCAGAGCAAATTGTTTTTTGTGTTTTTTTCGGGGGGGGGGGGGGGGAGGTTGGAGGGGGGTGATGCAGTGACGCGTCGGGGTAGGGGTTGAGCAAACCGCACATTTAATTTCTTATTTAAACTCCACCATGTAAATAATTTATTGAATGCAATCCGCAAAGATAAAAACCGTATGATATTGCTATAAGAAATGAATAAACGTGAACTATTACTGGAATTTGTATAACACTGGCCAATCCCACCATTTGGGTTTTTTTTTTAGAAAGATGCAGTTTATTTATTCCCTTGTTTTGGAACCGAATGACATAATATCTAAGAAATTCTAAATATAGGTAATAAATTAGTTTTACTCTATAAACATTTCTTCGCGTTCAGGGTTGAGAATTTCTCCTGCACTCCCCTCCAATTCATGGCAGGGTGTGGTTTAGTGGAAGAGCGCTCGTCTGAGATGCGTTAGGTTGTTGGTTAGATTGTCTTTGACGGACTCGGGGTTTCCCACGACCGGTACATCAAGAGACGTGGTATGTACTGTTCTGTCTACAGGAAAGTCTATATAAAAGATCGTTTGAGGGGCGTTAGATCGTAGGTTCGATTGTCTTTGACGGACTCGGGGTTTCCCACGACCGGTACATCAAGAGACGTGGTATGTACTGTTCTGTCTACAGGAAAGTCTATATAAAAGATCGTTTGAGGGGCGGGATGTAGTCCAGTGGTAAAGCGCTCGATTAATGCGCGGTCGGTTTGGGATCGATACCCGTCGGTGGGCCCATTGGGCTATTTCTCATTCCAGCTACTGCACCACGACTGGTATATTAAATGTGGTGGTATGTGCTATCCTGTTTTGTGAGATGGTGCATGCAAAATATCCCCAGCGGGTTTCAGCTCTAAGACTATATGTCGACATTACCAAATGTTTGACACCCAGTTACCGATGATTAATAAATAAATGTGCTCTGGTGGTGTCGTTAAACAAAACAACATTTGTATATAAAATATCATTTGCTGCTTAATCATTAAGAGCAGCTCATATAGTGGCAGCGGGTTTCCTTTCTTTCTTTCTCTATTAATAATGGAAATAACCATGAAGTCAGACATCACAATTAATAGCTATGGTTTAAAATGTATTGAGATATTAAACAAACGTCCTTTTTTCCCCTCCGAAACTGATTAGTTTGAGGTTTTTATACATACCCCTCCACACCTCTAAACACCGAAAAGTGCGATTATTCTACATTGCCCCAACTATATTTCGTTATTTGTACATATATTTGAGATAAATAACTACAAATTAATTGATCACATATAAGCTTAGCATAATTAACTAGAATATCAGAATTGTAATGTGCTGCTTTTCCGCGTAAACTGTGGTTTCCTCGAGAATCTTTGGCAAAAACATATAAAGTGCATTAGAAAATATCCACCAATATTCATAAACTAACAGCCAGTTCTTTGATGTTATCAAGATATTATTCAAATTCAAACTGTGACGTGACATGTTAACGTGTCGGTCACCCTTATTGAATTTCAAATTAAAATAAATATAAATAATATAGTAGTAAATTAATGTACTTAGATATACCTTTTTGGGGGATATAAGCATATAGTGGGCATATATATATATGAAAGTATGATCTTTATGTTTCACAAGCAAAATGAATAAATATGTTTGGTCATGGTGCAGCTTTGAGACTGTCCCTTTAAAAACGCAATGTTCTCTATTATATCACAGGGCTAGAACTCTACAACGGTACCGACGACAACTGCCGTAGTTGCAATATCACTTGCCGTCGGTCACAGGATTAACCGATGGCGGGGGGGGGGGGGGGGTGCCGATGGATAAAAATTATTGACGTCCGTTGAAGGGGCGTTTCTTGATTTGTATGTTTGTTGCCAAAGTTATTGGTTTCAAATTCCCGTAGTCGGGCTCAAAATTGCCGTCGGTAAGCATTTTGCTACGGCGAAAACATTTCAAAATTGCCGTAGGTAACAAATGCTTAAAATCGAGTTCTGATATCATATGTCATGCCATATATCATATCAAATCTTATCATATCTTATCTTATCATGTCATGCCATATCATATCATATCATATCATATCATATCATATCATATCATATCATATAACTGTATCATACATTCCACAGCCAGTTCCAATGTGTGCCTGGCCGGTGACTTCACGCTGTTTTCTGCTTCACACGAGTACGTCCCCGAGGTTTGACACACAGCTTCGTGCCAGGTGTATTCCAGACTCGTCACATTCGTCATCTGTCGTACGAGTCGTCTGCCCCTGAACAGCTTCATGCTAGATGTCGGGTTGCTGTCGACAACACAGATCAAAGTGATGGGTCTTACTTCGTCAACATCAGCTTTAGTTTCGGGTTTCTTTAACTGCAACAACTTAATAACAGGTTGGTCTGAAAATGTAACCGTAAAGCAGTTTTTGATGTAGTAATTTGGGTTTGCAATATTTGAACTTGACAGGTAGCAAGACGCAATTACCTGTCCAAACACTCAATATGCTTTCTGGTAACCAATGCCACAAACAGCGTTTGCTTTACACCCCAAAGCATTGAACAGCTATTTACATTAAGAAATTTGTGCCAACTATATTAGCAGGACCAATATTAAATTAGATATGTAAAAATTAAAATATAAAATTATTACTTTAAATTTACATTGCATTTAAGAGTAAACTTTATATCAGAACAAGCGATTTAGAACTGTTTCATTTCTAGCGTTTGCTTTCAAACTGAAATGTTTGTAGCAAATATTGCTTACCATTCATTAAACATACACTAACTACTACGATATTTTGGGTCATTCATAAAAAAAAGAGTTCAATTTTTTAAAGCTAAATAGCAAAAAACGTATGCAAGATAAAACATTTAACGTGTTTCCAAAGCCGTTTATTATACATGTTTATTATATAACATTTAATGAAATATTTTAACATATCAGTGAAATAAAAGTGTTATCAGTCACTCAGTAACGATAACACATTTTAGAGTGAAAATTTCATTATTTCACTCTAACATGAATTATCGTCACTGTAGAAAGTGTTATCTTCACTGTAACTATTTTGCTACTGGCATTTTAAAAATAAAGGTAAATTGCCAAAAGTTATGTAATAAATAGAAAATTTTATGTTTTTTTGTCAAATATGATTTATATCTCATCTCGTGAAGTTTGCAAGAGCGACTCGTGAGATATGATTGCAAATTTCACTCGATGAGATATACATCATATTTGACAAAAAACATGAAATGTCCTCTACATATCTTAGTGATGGTTAAATTTGCAATTTGATGTAGTCTTTATAATGTATAATATAGGGGCCGATAAATAACCCCAATCCCTCCCGCCAAAAATAACAAATAATAATAATAATAATAAAAATAAATTAAAAATATTAAATAATAATAATGATTAATAGTAATGCTCTTTGAACTTGGGGAAAGTATCTGCCGAGGCGGTTTGATCCTAGCACCTATTATACCTCAGACGAACGTTGTCCTACTTTTACTTGTATTATATCGAGACCACTGAACCCAGTAAAATAAGAAAATACTCAGAAATATATTCTAATTACCTGTCTCGGTGGTGTCGTGTTTAAGCTATCCGACATAAGACTGGTAGGTACTGGGTTCGCAGACCGGTACCGGCTCCCACCCAGAGCGGGTTTTAATGACTCATTGGGTAGGTGTAAGACCACTGCACCCTCTTCTCTCTCACTAACCGCTAGTAATTAACTGACCCACTGTCCTGGACAGACAACCCAGATAGCTGAGGTGAGTGCCCAGGACAGCGTGATTGAACTTTAATTGGATATAAGCACGAATATAAGTTGAAATGAAATGAAAATAATAATAAGCAAACAGGTAACAAAATAAAATAAAACGTTTTAGTTTGTATTTAAATTAATGTTCATTCTGTGTATGTACTAAAAACAGTTAATTAATACTCACACAGCACATCCACTTGTACTGTTGTATTTGCCGTTTGTCGTGTATCTGGGTTGACAGCGGTGCACGTGTAGATTCCAGTCTGTCATCTGTTAATTCCGGATATAGAGAGAATGCTTGAGTTGCTTATTGTCTTGTCGTTGAACGTCCACGTGAAGTCACATCGGAGGAAACAGTCTGCTGCGCATGACACTGCTACGTCACTTCCTTCTTCGGGAATTAATGCAGAGGGTGCGTTCACTCGTACTGTTGAACCAGGACCATCTAGAAAATTATATTAACATATAATATACATTGATAATAACTAGTTAATGAAAGGAACGGAAATGGTTTATTTAACGACGCACTCAACACATTATTTTTACGGTTATATGGCGTCGGACATATAGTTAAGGACCGCACAGATATTGAGAGAGGAAACCCCCTGTCGCCACTTCATGGGCTACTATTTTCGATTAGCAGCAAGGGATCTTTTATATGCACCATCCCACAGGCAGGATAGCACATACCACGGCATTTGATGTACTAGTCGTGGTGCACTGGCTGGAACGAGAAATAGCCCAATGGGCCCACTAACGGGAATCGATCCCAGACCGACCGCACATCAAGCTACGTCCCGCACAACTAGTTAATGGCGTCGGATATCTGCTTTATCCTGTGAAGGTAAGAATGGGGATTTCTCAGTCGGCCTGAACAAGATAAAGCAGATAACCGACGTCATTAACTAGTTATTATCTTTATCCTGTGAAGGTAAGAATGGGGATTTCTCATTCGGTCTGAACAAGATAAAGCAGATAACTGACGTAATTAACTAATTATTATCTTTATCCAGTAGACCATACGAATTAAGGGGAAAAGCTATTATTTATGTTATTTGTGCCATATTGCACGATGACCTAGAGGTCAAATGAGCGATTTTGTAATGTAGTTAGTAGAATATAACTTTGCTTTATCCGTCATCATATTCTGTCAATATAAACGGCGGTTGTAGGATACAAATATTTATCCACGTACAAAATGTACATCTTCATATAGAAATATTTTTTTCGGTATCGTCAATATCATATATTAGGAATAAAAATTGTATTATGCGAGCCTCTGACGAATAATACATTATTTTTATTCCTAATATATGATACTGACGAATATGGTATTTACAACAAGTTATTTATTGTTTTCTAAATTGCACCAAAAAATAGTGTGGGTTTGTTTTTTGTTGTTGTTGTTGTTGATTTTTTTGGTGGGTTTTTTCGGGGGGGGGGGGGGGGGGGGTTACAATAAACAATGTTCGTGGAAGCTGTGAAGGGCTATATACATGTCGCTAGTTTGGCTATAAATGTGAATTATTGTCACGGGGATCCTATAATACCCGTAACTGAATGAAACACGATTATCCAAATATCTCTCCCAACTGTATATCTATTAGATCTCTCTGTAACGGGCAGTTCAGAAACCCGCGTGGCTCGTCTAGGTATGATCAGAGATAAGATCTTATATAAAGTATATATTATTATAGCACGTTTAGTTCACTAGAAAACACAACAAAAACACAATACACTTTGGAATCTGTATTACTACTACGCTGACAAATGTACTGCCGCAGTAGTTAATTAACAACAACAAATAATAACAACCCAGAACTGATCACTTAATTAGTTAATCTCTAGGTGTCTAGTTTACACAATATTATAATCACTTCACCGTGACACAACACCCACTCGTGTGATAATTGAGAAACGCTTCCAGGGGAACTTAATTAATAAAGGAATTACAACTCTATTCCTAACTGGTTAATTTTTAATTAACCCTTAACTACTCATTCAATAACCTTGTAATACAGACTTAATACTGGTACCTATCACAATAAAGACAATAACCTCTAGGATGACTGGTTACGCTTTTTATATATATTAGAACAGTGAGCCTACAGTTTACTGCGTCAGATTACCGGCAGCACCGTCTAAATAATATTGGTATGATACAGTATTAAAATATTTAAAGTCACATCAATCACATCAAGGTTATACACAGAGCAGAAATAAAATATTTTCCAGTCCGGACGGACAACGATCCCCTGGAGCCTTCCTTTTGTTTCTCCCCGATATCTCTAAAACCCTAGCTATTTATTATAAAATCCCAGACTGGTCCGGAGACAGTACGCGGAACCGAATCTTATGATGTGTATATTTCCACAGCGACCAAGCGGTATTTTTTTCTTACAAGCCTAGAGCAATACCCCGAACGTACCGAACTAGCGGAGGTATTACGTAACTACTGGCCACATGGCCTCCGCACATGGTCTGGGTGTGTATTAGAAAGAGCTCGACGACCGTCGCGCAGAGGTATTACGTAACAAGGTGCCCACCTGGGCTTAAGTGCATATTGGAACTGCACACGGCCCTCTAAAACAATTAATATCGCCACAGGCGAAAAGAAATAAGAGCATGTTCCGTCACAATTATATTGTGTTTATTACCTCGAACTTCTAGCACTATTGTGTTTCTCGCTTGTCTATAACGCATCTCTCTACATCGCGACGCTGTTTTATGCTGTTGGATGTTCACAGAGTTGATTGTTAGGGTAAATAGTTCATGTGAACAGCTGAAATTGTAGTTTCTCGGAATGTGTGACAAAATATCAATATCACATTCTCCTCTTCCATAGGAATACATCATGTACTCGGTATTATTCTCAAACCACGTAATCTCAAGAGTTGGAGGAGTCCTACACGTGAATGTGAACGGAGAACCCACAATTCCGTATGGTCCGGATGTCGTCAAATGGGCCACACCTACAGATCAAAAGAAATAAGCTCTTTGAACAAAATGATTTCAAAGAAACAAATTAATACGGTCTTTATATCTGAAAAGATTACTTTGATTGTAATCTCTAAATATTAAAAACAGTGACATCCGTATTGAACAAAATGATTTCAAACTTAGAAACTTAAATTAATAATGTCTGTGTGTTTTAAATCATTACTGTGGTTGTAATGACTAAATTTAAAACAAGAAATTAACTAAATAAGGCCTATATATATATTTTAAAATATTGGTTTGGTTGTAATGCTTAACTACTAAGGATGGTGGCGTCCTTTTTCAATAATGATTTGCAGAGAAACGTAAATTAACAAGGCCTATGTATTTTCAAACATAAGATCTTGTTTTTAAGACAGTCAATATTCTACCACCTTCACGCGTAGTGACACATCCAGTTAGAATGTAAGTCTTATATTGACTGAACGGAGAAGACTTTTATCTTAGCATGTATACCCTAAAAAGCAAGATGTAATAAGTACTATGGCGCGAACTGTATAGAAGAAACAAACACAGATATCAGGCCCGTATTTAAGGGGGGTTCGGAGGGGGGGGGGGGGGGTTGTCTGAGGTCCACCTTTTTTCTTTTTTAAATATTGCACAAATAATTAATTGTAACTTTTGCAACTCTCCCATAAAACAACATTTGCTTGTCTTCGTCATTTAACACTCCCCTTACCAAAGCTGCAGTGTACATGATTCATAATTTATAACTAATCTGGCAAAATAAAACAAAAACAAAGGAACGTACATGTAGCAAAAATGTTTGATTGTACTTTCTGCTATACTGATGACCTCGTAGACTTCGATACTATCAAATGACAATGCCAGCAGTTCACCTTGAATTGATGTATTAACCAAATGTAGAAATAAAAGAAACCATTACAGAGATTGACATCGACACTGGCTACCATATATATATACTCTTCAAAAAAAGAAACGCAAAAGGGTACAAATGGGTTATAACTCCGATTTTATGTTTCCTACCGGTTCATGCTTTGTGAATATAAGGTCATTGCATGTCCCAAACACATTCCCACGGTTACATTCGATAAAACGCAGCTACTGTACAATAAAGTTCCAAAATGTGAATATTCGCAAAAACGCAGCCACGTGCAAACCATGTCACCACTGCACGTGCGTTGTCTGCACGTGCAACATGAACACCGACAGTATAAAAGTGCCGGGTGTTCGCTTGCCTGGCCTCTGTATCTGGCCGACAGTTGACAATCCAGGACATGCCACGTCTCAGTGAACCGCAGAGAAACAATGCCATCGGCCGACTAGACGCAGGCGAATCCAGAACGGCCGTTGCCAGGGCATTCCATGTGTCCCCAAGCACCATCTTCAGACTGTGGGACCGTTACCAGCAACATGGATCAACACGTGACCTCCCTAGATCCGGTCGACCACGGGTCACTACCCCCGGGCAGGACCGCTACATCCGGGTACGCCACCTTCGGGAACGATTGACTACTGCCACCTCCACAGCCGCAGCAATACCAGGTTTGCGCAGGATATCCGACCAGACCGTACGGAACCGCCTACGTGAGGTAGGAATTCGTGCCAGACGTCCAGTTTGAGGTGTCATCTTAACACCACAACACCGTCGACTCCGACTGCAGTGGTGCCAGATTCATCGACAATGGCCTCAACTGCGATGGAGACAGGTGTGGTTCAGTGACGAGTCCCGATTTCTGCTCCGACGTCATGATGGAAGATGTCGCGTGTATAGGCGTCGTGGTGAACGTTATGCGGCAAACTGCGTGCAGGAAGTGGACATATTCGGCGGGGGTAGTGTCATGGTGTGGGCAGCCATCTCACACACTGGCAGAACTGACCTGGTCCACGTGCAGGGCAACCTGAATGCACAGGGCTATATTGACCAGATCCTCCGGCCACACATCGTTCCAGTTATGGCCAACGCCAACGCAGTGTTCCAACATGACAACGCCAGGCCTCACACAGCACGTCTCACAACGGCTTTCCTACAGAACAACAACATTAATGTCCTTCCTTGGCCATCGATATCACCGGATTTGAACCCAATTGAGCATCTATGGGACGAGTTGGACCGACGCCTCCGACAGCGACAACCACAGCCCCAGACCCTGCCCGAGCTGGCAGCAGCCTTGCAGGCCGAGTGGGCCACCATCCCCCGGGACGTCATCCGTACTCTGGTTGCTTCAATGGGCAGGCGGTGCCAGGCAGTTGTCAACACACGCGGAGGCCACACTCGGTATTGACTCCAGATGACCTTGACCTTGGTGGTGTGTCCTATCACTTACTCACAATGGACTAGAGTGAATTGTGAACAATCCTGCAACATTTGGTAATTATCGGACTCACCATTCAATAATTAAATCAATTCTCCAAATGTTACGACAATGTGGTTTTGCGTTTCTTCTTTTGAAGAGTATATATATATATATCCTCGTTTAATCGAAAACCGTATGACTAAGAGGAAATGGCTGGTGCGCATGCTCAATCATGTCAGGCTATCAATTTAACAACATTAGAAATAAAATGTATAAAAAGGGAAGTATATACTCACATGTTATTTCTGTTCCATCAAGAATTGCACCAGGTGGTAAGAAAACGTCATTTTAAAAGTATTATCGAAAACCGTACTATGATGTTATCAACGTAATGACAACAACACAAAATCGGCTTTTCCCGCGAAAACAGTCATGTTACAATCACGTGACCTGAAAGCGGCTATCCGGAAGTGACCAGTCATTACTCAATCGGCAGTGCTAGCAGACTTGTTTGATTGTCTGGATTCCGTCGTGCACCTGTTGCTGTTTAGGCATGCATTTGCATTGCATTCAGTAAGATTAAAGGGTACAAATTAACTGTAATAATACATTTCTTTGTGCATAAAACTTATTCTTACCTTTTCTTTCGCATTTTTAAGGAAATTTGTTTTAAGTGTACTTTCTTAACAAGACGTTGTTGTCGTGTCAACGATCGAACATGCACATACATTACAAAATACCCGGAAGTAAAATAATACGGTTTTCGATTTCGTACGGTTTTCGACAATTGACGATATATATATATATATATATATATATATATATATATATATATATATATATATATATATATATATCATGCAATATTCTTCTGTCAGTTTGGCACAGAAGGTACTTTACCATGCCAATAATTATTTCCAGGTATTTCAAACGTTTTACGGCCAACATGTAGATGCCATTTTGATGATATGACGCATCAGTGACAAACATGAAATGGGATGTAATAACTTAGGCAAACCCTGTTGCTGAAAACGTTTGAGGAATACACCCGTACTCTTAACAGGCGCTGCATGTGCTTCGTGATGATATGTTTTTTTAAAGAACATAATGTGTTTTGCTTTTCATAAATATGTTCGTGGATGCCCTCAGGCTAATTCATTCCCAAAAGGCCCCCGCACATACCTAGTCGAACCCTCCCACTCGAAATGCTGGCTACGGGCTTGGAGATAGTGAGTAAGTGAGATAATAGAAAGACAGAGATAGTGAGTAAGAGTGATAATAGAAAGACAGAGAATGAAAGCATCTGGAATCCACTTGTGCCACTACTCCGACATGAAAGAAGCAAGAGATCTTTTATATGCACTTTTACATATCACGTTTAATGAAATAGTACGATCACTCCTCTCATCCAGCTACATTTTTGAAAAAAAAACATATAAACGATTCAGTCGTGTTTTGTTAATAAACGTACATTAATTAATACTCACGCCGGACGATCACCCGAACTGTTGTGTTTGCCGATTGTCGTATATCTGGGTTGACAGCGGTACACATGTAGACTCCAGTCTGTGATATGTCAATTCTATATATGGACAGAATGCTTGTGTTGCTTGTTGTCCTGTCATTGAACGTCCACGTGTAGTCACATCGGAGGAAACAGTCTGCTGTGCATGAAACAACTACGTCATCCCTTTCGTTAGCAAGTATTGATGAAGAGGTGTTCACATGAAGTGATGAACCTGGGCCGTCTAAAATGTATAGCATATAGATAGGTAGGTAGGTACGTGGGTACGTATGTAGATATATAGGTCAATAGATATATCGATTGATAGATATATAGATAGATAGATATATAGATAGATAGATAGATTAACAAACAATCTATTGTCAGCAAAGAAAGATAAGAATGGTATGTAACATCAATAACAAAAACGATAACGATAACAACAATAACAATATGAATGTACAGGCCAGACCGAGACACAAAATGTGTATTTCTATTTGCAGGAATTAAATGCCCATAACAGTGTTTGAAATAAGCACTTGTCCGTTTGTAACGACAAGTGAAAATTTACTCGGACCAGCATAATTTACCTTAGTGGTTATCCGGCGGACATGTAAAAAAAAAAAGAAAAAAAAAAGAAACCCAAAAATAATATTAGCAATGGTTGTACTTAAAACAATATTTAAAAAAACCCTACGAAATCAGCGGTGTCTCATCACAAAATGTCATACAAATACCGTGGTTTGAGTTAAATAAACATGGTCTTGATAACATAATAGTCTTAGCTCGTGAATATTAAGAATACCTTGGAGTTGTGATTGAGTTCCGAATTTCCCACTCGGAACGTCTCGACTGATATACATCATTTATTTGATCGACAAATTATATTCGATACCGTTGGTATTTTAAAAAATATTTTTTATTTTATTTTATTGTTTTCTTGTTTAAGTTTAAAACGAAGTAGTTGTCTATTTACCACAAATGTGAAAGTCAGTTTTCCTTTCATTTTTGTGAATTACTGATTACATCATCGGTAATGTGATAAAACGCAAACCTGTCAGACGGGTTAATCTACGATTAAAAAACATATTAGTTAACATTATCATTTTATTATTTAGGTGTAAGTTATATTTAAATATATCTCTGCAGTGAATGTTATTAGAACGCCTTCGCGTTTTCCGGGACAAAGAGTTTCCCATGTCTATTAATAGACCCGAGGAAGCCCTATGCGTTGCGATTGGCTCATCGACAAACGCATCTTTTAAATGAATGTTTTGTACTATACTTCGAAACTGAACAGTAGACAAATCATCCAGTTCCATTGTGTTTATTTAAAGTAAATTGTACGTCTGACACCGCACGGACCCACAGGACGAGGCTGTCACTCTACGGTACCTTTACTTCAGCATGTGTTGCGTTTTTGACAAATGACAATTAAGCAACCGAAGTTAAATGGAAACTTTTATTTTGAAGTAAGAAAAGTACACCTTATTCATTAAGTTTATCATTAGCTTTGTTACTATAGAGTTATTTGAGTTGCGTAGGCCTTTCCGCAGTGACCGGACAATCATTAATTTTATTTTTTAGTTAAGTTTTTAACGTGTCTTTAACAAAGTAAATACTTCGGCGTGGTTTGATGATGAAAACCCACCCCCACCTCCCACGCTAAGTGCTTATAAATTGCATCATTGTATCCACATTTGATTGTAGGTGTTATTTCACAGTTTTATTACTTTTTCCATATTTAATAGTGAACAGAATACAACAAAAACGTTTACGTCCATCCCCATGTAAACTTGATACCCATTGAACTTACGTGGGCCCAATTTGGCCCATGGGTTTAGGCTACTGTTTAGAGGAGATTCACTGCATCATGTAAACTTGATACCCATTGAACTTACGTGGGCCCAATTTGGCCCATGGGTTTAGGCTACTGTTTAGAGGAGATTCACTGCATCATGTAAACTTGATATCCATTGAACTTACGTGGGCCCAATTTGGCCCATGGTTTAGGTTACTGTTTAGAGGAGATTCACTGCATCATGTAAACTTGTACGTACTAGTATATGTAACAGCTCATGATTAATAAAGGACAACAGTAACATTATTTTGACATTTGGTGACAGGCACATTTTTCCGCCCTACATAGATGGACAAGTGGATATATTGGCGGACAACTTTGTTTTGGCAATTCTCATGTACATTATCTCTATCATTCTACTTCATCTCTCATATTTAACCTGCTGTCTTCAAGCAAGTTATATGCTACTTATTGCTACATGTATGCGTGCATTGTGTATTCTATCTGAAAGCTGTAACAATTTACACATGGAAATACCATGGCTTGTTTTCAAATCATCACCCTTAAAAGAGAAAAGATGTATTAAACTATTTAAAATGTAAGAACATTAACATTTATTGTTTACAAGATACGCATTTCACAACAGCATTAGAACCATACATACAGTCTCAATGGGGATACAAATGATATTTTAGCATCAAATTCTAGAGGAGTAGCAGTAATGTTTAATAATAACTTCGAATACAAGCTACACAAAACCAAAATCGATAACTCAGGAAATTTTATTATATTAGATATAACAATAGAAGGAGAAAAAATTACGATTACAAATATATATATATGGACCAAATAGGGATAACCCTATCTTTTTTCAAAATATACTAAACAATATTAAAGATTTTGATAATGATAAATATATAATCTGCGGCGATTTCAATTTAGTACTAAATCAAGATTTAGACACCAAAAACTATAAATATATTAACCACCCAAAAGCTCAAAACTTTTTTATCGAAAATATGGAATTGTTTGATATAAAAGATCCATTTAGGGAATTATATCCAAACCATCGAAGATATACTTGGAAAAAAAGAACTCCACTCAAGCAAGCTAGACTAGACTTCTTCCTTGTTTCAAATAATCTAATGCATACCGCTAAAAAGGTAAAGGTTGAAAATAGCTATCGGTCAGATCATGCTGGGGTGGTATTAAGTTTAAAGCTCCATCAAATTAAAAAAGGAAGTGGACTATGGAAATTTAATAATTCTATGTTAGCAAATAAAGAATATGTTAAAACAGTAAAAAGAAATAATTGACAACATTAAATATCAGTATGCAGTCCCAATATATAATAAAGAAAATTTACAACTAATTCCAACAGATGAAATTCAGTTTAACTCTTTATTGATACATTACTTATGGAAATAAGAGGTAAAACGATATCATTTTCCGCTTTTCAAAAGAAAGCTAAGAATGAATTAGAAAGAAAGCTTTGCACAGAAATTAAGAATCTAGAGGAAAATGAAAACAGCAAAATAGATGAAATTGAGGCAAAAAAGAATGAATTAATAGAATTACGAAAAGAAAAAATTAAAGGTAATTATATTAGATCAAAGGCAAAATGGTTAGAAGGTGAAAAACCATCAAAATATGTTTGCCACTTAGAATCTAGAAACTATTACAGTAAACTAATATCAAAAGTACGATAAGATAATGGAGAAGAAATTAATGAACAGGAAGAAATTTTAAAGGAAACCAAAAGCTTCTATCAAAAACTTTACTCTGCACCCTCTGGGTAAAACTATAATGACGTGATGGAAAAAATACGTAATTTAAAATTCAATAAATTAAGTGTTGACGACGCAAACAAATTAGAAGGCGAAATAACATATTCGGAAGTAATAACATATTTAAAAGGTATGAAAAATGAAAAAAGCCCAGGTTCGGATGGCTTTTCAACGGAATTCTTTAAATTTTTCTGGATAGATCTGGGTCATTTCATAGTTCGATCTATTAACTACAGTTATTTTGTTAAAGAGATGTCTGATGTCCAAACGTTAGGTATAATTACATGTATCCCAAAAGCAAATAAACCAAAAGAATATCTTAAAAATCGGAGACCCTTAACATTATTAAACTGTATTTACAAAATGGCATCATGTTGTATCGCTAAGAGAATAAAACAGATATTAGATTTAATAATAGATAAAGACCAAACTGGTTTCATAAAAGGAAGATACTTTGGAGAAAATATAAGACTAATATATGATATTATGCAGCATACCGAAACGCACAACATTCCCGGCCTACTGTTATTAATAGATTTTGAAAAAGCTTTTGATTCTGTAGCATGGCCATTCATAGACCAAGTACTTGATATTTAAAATTTTAAATCATCTATTAAAAACTGGATTAAAACGTTTTATAACAAGTTTTTTTCTAGGGTAATACAAAATGGATTCTTATCCGAACCAATTGTGTTAGAAAGGGGCTGCAGGCAGGGCGACCCATTGTCGCCATATATCTTCATAATATGTGCTGAAATCCTTGCAATTATTATTAGAAATAATCCAACTATTAAAGACATAAATATAGATGGTGAGGAATACCTAATGTCAGAAAACGCAGATGATACAAGTTTTATTTTAGATGGATCTCCAGAGTCCCTGTACAGTACACATACGGTATTAGATTATTATGAGCATATTTCAGGTCTAAAAATAAACTACTCTAAGTCAAAGGCTATCTGGATAGGCAGTAAAAAGTTTTCTAAAGATGTTTATCACCATGCACAATGGAAGTTAGAATGGGCCTCTTCTCAATTCAGTTTACTTGGTATCAACTTTCCTGTCAGCTTGGAAAATATTAATGAACTTAACTTTAACTCTAAGCTACTAGAAATTAAAAATTCATTGAAAAGATGGTCTATAAGAAAATTAACAGTCTTAGGTAGAATAACAGTTCTTAAAACATTAATAATACCAATTATTACACATCTTCTAATATCATTACCAAACCCAAGAGAAATGTACTTAAAAACTCTAAATACACTATTTTTTAACATTTATTTGGCAGAATAAACCTGAAAAGTTAAAACGTGATCTACCGGTAATAACTCAAGACTATACAGTAGGAGGACTCAAAATGTTAAATGTAAGTAACTTCATGATCGCTTTAAAAAGTTCGTGGATACGAAGATTGTGTGTGTGAGTAATTCAAAGTGGGTTTATCTCTTTAAGTCTGTTACAAACGTATCAACAAATGAATTAATAATATATAGAGGTTATTACCAGAGTGTTTTTCGGTACATTATTTTTATTCCTAATATATGATATTGACGATACCGAAATACACGAGGGTAATAATATCTTTATCATATAAGCTCAAGCTTAATACAACGTGTTTTTTGTAAACTGTACACGCAACTTTAATTCCAGTCCGCCATTACTAGATATTCAAATGACGTAAGAATATGTGGCGCGGTGTATTTTTTAATGGAAATGACATCATTTTGGATGTCCTTACATCAAAATAAAGTTATGCATTAACGTTTTTTGGTTTCTGAACGCTGGTCAGCTATCAGTGTCAAATTGCCATTGAAATGTTTTTATGTGATGCCTATGAATGCATACGTCAATCATGGAGTGTCACCCAAGTACGTTTGCTTAAATGTCAATAAACCTAGTGCCGAGACCTCGACTAATTTACATCTAATTTGCAAAGTTATCAAATTCTTAAAGTATATGATCTGAAAAATATCACATACCGTACTTTGATTGCACTGAAAATGTAAGATATTATATGATAAATGGAGATTATTTCATTATCGGAAAAGCCACCCAAGTTCTAAATAAGTTTTGGAGAGATACATTACTTTGTTGGGTAAAGATAGAAAATAAACATAATCCTGAAAGTGTAAACGATATTTTATGTACTAACATCTGGCATAATAGTGAAATACTTATAGATCGAAAACCATTTATATATAAAAATTATGCCAGCAAAGGCATTATTTTCATAAGTGACCTATTCGATGAACAAGGTGATATTTTATCTTATGATAAATTTATAAATATATATCATACAACAACAAATTTCTTATACTATGTTTCACTGGTAAAAGCAGTAAAATCATACCTTAAAAATTTAGATACTTTGAAAGATGACAGTTTCACAACAATAAATAAACCCATTCTTCCATATAAACTAAAACTATTGTTAAAAAGCCAACGAGGATGTAAAGATATGTACGATATAATAAACTTCAAATCAGTAACGCCAAAATCACAAATTAAATATACGAATCAGGGATTTATTTTTACACCAAGTGATTGGGAACAGTACTATTTGCTACCTTTCCAATGCGTGAACGATTCAACTTTATTATGGTTCCAATACAGATTATTTCAAAGAATTTTAGCTACTAATACATTTTTACATATGATTGCTACGTCGATTCGAATATATGCAATTTATGTAGTAATTATCCTGAAACCATATCACATTTATTTGTAGAGTGTAATGAGACCAAAAACGATGAGATGTGGTACAAGCCTGGATATTAACTAAGACTGGGAATATAATTACTTTTAATAAAAATAATATCATGTTTGGTTTCATAAATAATGAAAAAGATAACTTTCTTAATTGGCTAATTATTAATATAAAATACTATATTTACTGTACAAAAATGCATTAAAAATGCTTAGAAATCACTGCCATTAAAAACATATTGCACAAAAAATTTCAAATAGAAAGATACGAGTATATTCTATTTAAAAAATGCCATTATGAAAAATTTATTAAAGAATGGTCTCCATAACTCAACCTCTTTAATGAGTGAGTGATAGTGATATAGATATAATTAATTATTAAGAAAATATAATGTATACATATATACATGTAGCAATATATATTAAGACTGATTTAGTGCATGGCTTGTTTGGAGATCGCAGGGTTTCATGTCTTATTCAATTGAAAACAACTTATTTCCTTCTTCTTATGCCATCTATATCTGTCGTGTATTTTTCTTCTTCTTTTTCTTCTTCTTCTTATTCGATATTTTCTCTGTTCCCGTTTAAATCTCGGATCCTAACAATAGTTATATTATAGATCACTGTCCATGTATGTTGATCTGTATGTATGAGTTGAACTTCACCCTGAATCAGTTTCTATTAGTTTTTGTTATTTTTAACACAGTTTGTTGCTGCTTAGACCATGGATAAAATGTAAAGCAGTGATTCGGAGCTCCCAACCCCGACACTGCTGTATGATCTAGGACAATAAATATGTATTAAAAAAATAATAATTAAAAAAAAAAATATATATATATATATATATTGGTGGACAAGTCGATTTTGTGGTATACTTGTCCGGTGGACAAATGGATTTTTTTCTTATTTCTATCACTGCCATATAGTGGAAATATTTAAATTACTGTCCAATTAATTACGTTTACAAATACATTTGTCTATACATATTAATACATTATTAAGAATTTCAATGTCACCATAATTGTATGACATAATAAATAGAGAATACTACACGACTTCCAGTTTAATACCATTTTTATGAACAAGTACATTAGAAAATGGTGTGTTGCGAGCGAAAGTAAAACCTAACAACCAATCACATTTTTATTATTTAATTTTAACTTGATTTTAGTTTCTACATCGATTTAAGATTCAAGCATGCTGTCGTGGGCACATATTTCAACTAAAAAGTCCATGTCAAGTGCTAATGGCGTTTTTCATGTTCTTTTTTAATTATCAATACAGAGCAGAACCTCTCTTCCTCTCTCGCTCTGTCTGTGTCTGTGTCTGTGTGTGTGTGTCTCTCTCTCTCTCTCTCTCTCTCTCTCTCTCTCTCTCTCTCTCTCTCTCTCTCTCTCTGTCTCTCTCTCTCTCTCTCTTCTTTTCTTTTTCGTTTTCTTTTCTTTTCTTTTCTTTTCTTTTCTTTTCTTTTCTTTTTTTTATTTATTTATTTATTATTATTATTATTATTATTATTATTATTTTGTTTTTAGCTTTTGTTTGTGATAACAAAAGACAAATCTAGCCATCCAAGAGATAATCTGTCCATACTTAATTCTAGAATATTAAAATATTAAAACTGCAATCTGCTATTTTTGGTGTAAACAGTCGTTTTCCAAATAATTATTGGTAAAAATATAGTAAACATCAAAACAGCAGACCGAAATGACAAATCAGTCACATATGATGTTGGTGAAAAAGGTATGCCATAATACACATAAAGTACTTAAAGTAAAATTTGAAACTGCAATATTACCTCGAACTTCCAGCACTACTGTATTACTCTCTGGTGGCCCAAACATGTCTCCACATCTCCAAACTGTTCCGTGCTGACTGATGTTCACAGAGTTGATTGTTAGTGAGTAGATTTCGTCTGAACAGTTGAAAGTGTAGTCTGTCGGATGAGGCGAAAGATAGTGGCATTCAACTCGTCCGTGGGAATGCATCCTGTACTCTGTATTATTCTCAAACCACGTAATCTCAGGAGTGGGACGAGTCCTACACGTGAATGTGAACGGAGAACCCACAATTCCATATCGTCCAGATGCTGTTAACTTGGACTGACCTAAAAGTTAATAAACAATGACATTAGAGAGACTACTGCCCTGCCTCCTGAGAGTCGCGAGTTCATATACTGGATGCGCCGCTTGCGTGCTTTCTAGTCCTTGCTTCGCTTGTTCGAACCACTTCAATGGACTCATTCTCTGATTGGGTTTTTCCCGTCCTATCCAATACTTCACGACTGGTATATCAAAGGCCGTGGCATGTGATGTCCTGTCTATGGGAATGTGCATACAAAAGATATCTTGCTACTAAGGAAAAAATGTAGAGTGTTTCCTCTAAGACTTCGTGTCAAAACTGCAATCTACCCGCAATTGCCAAAATCACTTCATTGTATTTTAATATTAAACATATTAAATCTAGAAGTGTGTTTTAAACATATTTATAAGACGTATGTAGTTTCCCTGTTTATAAATGTTACGTATATAGTTATACATTACTTTTATAGCACATCCAAAGAGCATCCAACTTGCCTTTTTTAATTCTATTTATGGTCCTTGTATGAAGACAGACTTGTATTTCAGTTCATAGGAAATGATTTCCGTCCTCTATTAAATGATTATCTTCCATGTTTCGTGTAGTTTCAGGGCTTTTAAAGCGTGTCACGTTTCTACATACTAAGACTTCTAAGTGAATCGTGTATGTCTAAATTATAAACTATTAAGATAATCCAAATATCATAAACAGAAACCTGGGAGAGACAAAGAAAGCCCCGGCAAGAGGCTGACAACCACAGCAGATGAAGCTGCTGGGAAAACAGAGACTTGTTGACGTGTGTCTGCAATGATTTTATCATGTAAAAATAAGTTAAGAGTCTTCAAACCCTCAGCTGCCGTTGTCTGTAAATTCGGTAGCAGTAGACGAATGTTACGGTTTGTTTTGTTTAACGGCACCACTAGAGCACCTTGATTAATTAATCTTCGGCTACTGGATGTCAAACATTTGGTAATTCTGACACGTAGTCATCAGAGGAAACCTGCTAAATTTGTTCCTAATGTAGCAAGATATCTTATATATGCATTTTCCCACAGACAGGAAAGCACATACCACGGCCTTTGACCAGTTGTGGTGCATTGGTTGGAACGAGAAAAAATATCGGTTGAATGGATCCGCCGAGGTTGTCCGATCCTGCGACGCAAGCACCTTACGCGAGAACTCAACCAACTTAGCTAAATCCCGCCCTGCATTAGACGAAGAACCAGCTGAAGGTGTTAGTGTTGGTGTGGGTTTATAACTTAATAGTGTTTTACTTCTTATGCGTTTTAACTATATTCTTCATTAAGTTATATGCTTACTGGTAGGTGTCTGTCTGTCTGTCTGTCTGTCTGTCTGTCCTTCTCTCACTCTTTATTTCTAAAGACACGTAGTCATAAGAGAGAGAGAGAGAGAGAGAGAGAGAGAGAGAGAGAGAGAGAGAGAGAGAGAGAGAGAGAGAGAGAGAGAGAGAGAGCCAGACAGACAGACACGGACGTGTAGAGTAACAGGGATGAAGCCAAAGATAGACGAAAGGGAACACAAAGGGCGCGAGCCGTATGCACACATACATAGTATTCAATATTCAGATGAAACAGATAGGCTTAACATGATACTGTAAAACGGGATATTAGCAATGCATAAGCCTTACATAACTGAAGGGGAAATGTTCTGGAGACTAGGAAGAAGAGTACTAGAAATAGAAATAAAGAGTGAGAGAAGGAAAGAAGAAAAAAATTATAATTATTATTGTTATTATAAAAGGTAAAAGAACATTAATACCAAAGGGAATAATAATATATTATAGTAAGTTACTTTAAAATTATACTGAAGGGTTCTGGGTTTACTGTTGTTAGGGCTGGGGTTTGGTTGAGGGGTTGGGAGGGGGTATTGTTTGTTTCTTTGTTGTTATTTGTTTTGTTTAGTTTTTTAGTTACTTCTTCTTTTTTCAATTCGTGAGGGGGGATGTTGGTTTTTTCTGGGGGTGGGGGTTCTTGTTTTAGTCGTAGTTAGATCGAGCAGCCAAGAAAAACAACATATTTTTGGGCTGTAGTTAGAGAGAACGTGATAACATAAAAGCCTAGGAGAAACCAGTTCAGCAGTGCTCGGGTATTATACAGAAAGATGTACAATAATCTGAAAGGTTAATCTGAAACCAGTTCAGCAGTGCTCGGGTATTATACAGAAATATGTACAATAATCTGAAAGGTTAATCTGAAACCAGTGCAGCAGTGCTCGGGTATTATACAGAAAGATGTACAATAATCTGAAAGGTTAATCTGAAACCAGTTCAGCAGTGCTCGGGTATTATACAGAAAGATGTACAATAATCTGAAAGGTTAATCTGAAACCAGTTCAGCAGTGCTCGGGTATTATACAGAAAGATGTACAATAATCTGAAAGATACTAGGTTAAAATACTAACCAGTGGCTGAATGAATCATGGCAATAAGAACCAACAAGAAGCAGAACTTGTAGCGATATCCCTGCGCCATGTCTAAGCGTCAACCCGAAACTACAACAAGGAGGGTAAAGTGCATAGCGATTTATTTTCGTTAACTTCCCTGTATACGGATATCTCATGTTACTACTCGCTTGTGCATATTGCAATGGTAGAGCTTCCTTTTATATAAAGTATATCTATTTAAACTTCTCGGTCGTTTTGACTTGTAGCGACTCAAGCGTAGGTTGTATTAAGAAATGAATGACATATATTCTATTTTAGATCGTGGGGACGTATTCCATCCAGGGTGAGCAATTTGATTGTCGTTTGGTCGATCCTGGCGTCGGGCAGGTCAGAAGGCGCTTCTGAACAAATGGCCACAGGAAAATTGCTCCCTGTGGCTTATCTGCTGCTGCGGGTTATACGATCTTTTTTCTTCTTTTTTTACCCCTGGGCACACACCTCAGCTATCTGGGCTGTCTGTCCAGGACAGTGGGTTAGTTGTTAGTGGTTAGTCGTTAGTGTGAGCGAACAGGGTATAGTTTTCTGACACCAACCCATTGAGTCGTTAAAACTCTTTCTGGGTAGGAGCCGGTGTAACAGCCCAAAATATACACCCGCCAAACTATACCCGGGGTAAAAACTGGACTAGCCTAGAATATCCCTCTCTTTTATGAAAGCATTAGTTGCTTTTCTTTTAAGACGTTTATTATTATTATTTATTTATTTATTTTGTATACAGGTTAGTAATAAAAAAATGAGGGTTAGGGTTAGGGGTATAAAACAGGCTAGCCCACTTTAACCCCGGATATAGTTTGGCGGGTATATTTTGGGCTGTCACACCGGTACCAGGCTGCGAACCATGTACCTACCAGTCTTGTGTTGGATGGCTTTGACCACGACACCACCGAGGCCTCTTAAAGTGCAGTCACTGTGACTTTGTTATCGTCATAAATGACTCGGAACTCGGCCAACTTCCTGAATTTTCTTAACGTCGCCCACTGGGTGAGAGGGGGGCAGAGATCATGTCTAGTCTCATTACTGAACAACTAGAGCATGTCACACACTGGTTTGACTGAAACATATCTTGTAGCATACAATATACAAAAGGATTGGGCTAACGTTGGTTGTCCCCCTCACTTAATCAATGGGATATTCCAGCTGGTTCAGTAAACTTGGTGATGTCGTGGTTAAGCCATCGGACATAAGGCTGGCAGGTACTGGGTTCGCAGTCCGGTACCGGCTCCCACCCGGAGCGAGTTTGAACGACTCAATGGGTAGGTGTAAGCCCACTACGCACACTTTTCTCTCACTAACCACTAACTCACTGTCCAGGACAAACAGCCCATATAGCTGAAGGGTTTGCCCAGGACAGCATGCATGAACCTTAATTGGATATTAATCAAATGAATGAATGAAAAACTAATAATTACATGCACATGGCCGGCGGTTCCAAGGGGATCCCAGCCGGTTTTAAATGCTCTTTTTAATTACTTTGTTGTTTTGTTTTTGTATGGGGGGGGGGGGGGGGGGGGGGGGGTTGTTGTCGGTTTTTTGTTGTTGTTTTGTTTGGGGTTTTTTTGGGGGGGTTTTTGGTGTTGTTGTTTTTTTGGGGGGGGAGGGGGATAAATTCATGATATCACAATACAGAACACTAATTTTCCCTGAAAACGCATCTCTGATCATCTTTGTTTCAAACATTTCCGGGGAGCATGCCCCGAACCAACCTACACATTTTGCTTTCTTTCCGAGCTCGGCTCATTTGCTTTTGACAAACTCAAAATTCCCCTTTTACAATTTTATGACTCTCTCGTTAAAAAGAAAATCCTGGATCCGCCCCTGGTGCAAATTTGCATATTATTAATTTAACATTCCGGGTTATCAACGTGCGGTTGATACTATTAAAACAAAACTGTATTTGGAACATTTCATTTCATTTCAACTTATTTTCGTGCTTATACCCAATTAAGGTTCAAGCAAGCTGTCCTTGGCTCACACCTCAGCTATCTGGGCTGTGTGTCCAGGACAGTGAGTTAGTAGTTACTTGTTAGTGGTGGTTAGTGACAGAGAAGATGGTGTAGTGGTCTTACATCTACCCATTGATTCGTTAAAACTTGCTCTGGGTGCGACCCGGTACCGGGCTGCGAACCCTATACCTACTAGCCTTATGTCCGATAGCTTAACCATGACACTACCGAGGCCAGTAATTAGAACATCTTTCTGGGTGTTTTTGTTTTGGGAAATAATTCGCTGTGCTAAAAAAAAAAGGTTGGATGAAAACCTTTACTGTGTTCAGTAGTCTCGATATAATACAAGTAAAAGTAGGACAACGTTCGTCTGACGTATAATAGGTGCTAGGATCAAACCGCCTCGGTAGATACTCGGTAAAAACTAAAGGGAGATAATAAAAAATGTTTTACCTTTATGTCTTATCAACTACAGAATAGTAAACATGATTTACAATTTTGTTAACTTGAGGTGGTAAACATTTAAAACGAGTCAACTAAAGGGCAGTAAACATTTAAACCTTCCCAACTAGTAGGTGGGTAAAGATTAACAACGGGTCAACTAAAGGGCAGTAAACATTTAAACCTTCTCATCTAGTAGGTGGTATTCGCGCCAAAATTCCTTCAAATCAAAAATGCGCACCTTTTCTCTTTGGCATATTAACTGCTCCATTCAAAATTCCATAGCACCACCACCCACCCCCGCCTGCTACCGATCCCGGTCGGACTGCTGGTGCTCCCTTGCACCTGCCAGTGCAGGCGGTCCCCTTGCTCTGAATGTGCACGTTAAACCCTATGACATGACACGTAGGTGGTAAACATTAAAAACGGGATAACTAAGGGCAGTTAACATTTAAACCTTCTCAACTAGTAGGTGGTAAACATTAAAAACTGGTCAACTAAAGGGCAGTAAACATTTAAACCTTCTCAACTAATAGGTGGTAAACATTAAAAACGGGTCAACTAAGGGGCAGTAAACATTTAAATCTTCTCTAGGGTGTATACAACCAAATCAAATCCCATAGACGACAATAGTAACATATGTGGCTAAAACTCCTACCTGCAACGTATCAACTGACATAAACGCCACAGATATAAATACTACCACATCTCACACTTAAAGTGAATCAGAAAATAATGGGGGTCAAGCTGCTCGTTTCTGAGATAACGGGTAGCGTCTATGACTACCCAAGTTCCGCACAAAATTCGAGTACTTTTTTTTACAGGTACCCCATACATGTTTCAAGCACCAGGCTACTTGACACATTGGTACTAGATGAAATAAAATTGCATTTTTTTTTTACCCAGATGAAACTATTATTTTTTACAACCAACACACTCACATTTATAACCAATCACAGGACTTGTGGTGTTCACTTCTCTATCAAAAGTTCGGTGCACCTCGAACTTTGACCCAGCCAGAAGTTATTTGGTCTAGTACTACCTATACTGATAACATACATTTTTCAAAAAGTGTCCAGCTATGTGTCTTTATGACAACCAGGATCTGGTGTATTCTGACATAAACTGACAACCTCACTGAAACTGTTGTTTCTACAGTGCAACCTAATATAATGTACACCTCAAAAAGCATATATATTGCATATAGTTTTGTACAAATGCAATATGTCATATTAAACAACAAAATGTTTTAAAATAAAACTCCTGAAGATATTTACTTTCAGTTAGGTGTGTGTACTCAGGTATATATGTAGAGACAACAAAGATAGTTAGAGTACATCTACCCCTTTAAAGAATTCCATTAAAACACATGCACTTGATTGACCCCTAGATTATGAAGACCTTAACAGGCACATCAAAGAAATATCAGTATTAAAAAAATACACTGTCTGAGGAAGGAAACACAAACATGACTGTACCTGTATGAAGTAATGACTTAATGTCCTGAACATTAGTGTTGGGAGGAAATTCTGTATGCTGGGTGTGGGTGTCTTCAAGTTACCAGGTGTGGGAATTTCAAATCCATCGGCCATGCTGATTTTCATAATGAACCATCAAAACCATTGGCAGCCACCAATATTCCTGACTATATTTTATTTATAGCCTACTGTAGTTGGAGGTTTTAATAGTTGTGATATCTGGAATTATCATGCAGCTTTCACACATTTATTTTTGATTAATTACTGAAAAAAAACTATTTTTAAATGACAAAATTACCCGGACATCTATTTTCTTGCATTATTTTCTAATCCGGATGAATACAATATGTATATTAGATGTATTCCTACAATCTGTAATCCAGCATTTTATTTAGCTAGTAGCATTAGGTAATACAGCTTTAACAATAAAATAAATTATCAACTTAACCCAAGGCAGATAATCAAATCTGAAAAAAATTGGTTCTGAATCTAGTATAAACTCAATATGCTTTTCATGAGAGCTAACTAAGTGATTATTAAGAAAAAAAATTATCTGGAGATCTAAGTATATTTGTTTAACAACCTTATTGTTATGTACAAATAAGAACAGAAGGCACAATAGTGACAACAAATTTAATTATGTTTTTGGTAAAGTTTTTCTTCAAATTTACTTTAAATTTTGCATAAAACTACAAATTTGTCTAAAATATAACTTAGCACCCTATAAATATGTCAAAATGACAATAAAAATCAAGTTCTTTATAAATTTGAGTTTTCAGAATTTCATACATAAAAAATTAACAATGTTAATGGAAACTAAAGACATTAACCCACTATTGGCACATGCTATTTTTAATATACAAATAAATTGCTATTAAAATGTTAGTTCAGGTTGCCTATATATAATACCATATTTAAGGGCAGTTGTATATGGCAAGTCAAATACCATGTAAAAAGAAATTATTGAAATCTTTACAGTATGAATTATAGGCCAAAACCAACTTTTCTTCAGTGCTAACTTTGATTCAAACTCCATTCAGAGCCATGTACAGAGATTATTGTCAAGGTCAAGGTCATTGTGAACTTGCATGGTCGAGTGATGGCTAATTAATCAACCAGTATAGTTTAATTAAATAAAATGACAAAATCATAATATTTTTTATTATGCACTGAATATGTGCTATAGGGTGTATACTACCAAATCAAATCCCATAGACGACAATAGTAACATATGTGGCTAAAACTCCTACCTGCAACGTATCAACTGACATAAACGCCACAGATATAAATACTACCACCTCTCACACTTAAAGTGAATCAGAAAAAATTGGGGGTCAAGCTGCTCATTTCTGAGATAACGGGTAGCGTCTATGACTACCCTAGTTCCGCACAAAATTCTAGTACTTTTTTTTACAGAAACTATTATTTTTTACAACCAACACACTCACATTTATAACCAATCACAGGACTTGTGGTGTTCACTTCTGTATCAAAAGTTCGGTGCACCTCGAACTTTGACCCAGCCGGAAGTTATTTGGTCTAGTACTACCTCTACTAGTAGGTGGTAAACATTAAAAACGGGTCAACTAAAGTGCAGTAAACATTTAAATCTTCTCAACTAGTAGGTGATAAACATTAAAAACGAGTTAACTAAGGGGCAGTAAACATTTAAACCTTCTCAACTAGTAGTTGGTAAACATTATAAACGGGTCAACTAAGGGGCAGTAAACATTTAAACCTTCTCAACTAGTAGGTGGTAAACATTAAAAACGGGTCAACTAAGGGTCGGTAAACATTTAAACCTTCTCAACTAGTAGGTGATAAACATTAAAAACTGGTCAACTAAGGGGCGGTAAACATTTAAACCTTCTCAACTAGTAGGTGGTAAACATTAAAAACGAGTCAACAAAGGGGCAGTAAACATTTAAACCTTCCCAACTAGTAGGTGGTAAACATTTAAACCTTCTCAATTAGTAGGTGGTAAACATTAAAAACGGGTCAACTAAAGGCCAGTAAACAATTAAACCTCCTCAACTAGTAATTGGTAAACATTAGAAATGGGTCAACTAAAGGCCAGTAAAGATTTAAACCTTCTCAACTAGTAGGTGGTAAACATTAAAAACGGGTCAACTAAAGGGCGGTAAACATTTAAACCTTCTCAACTAATAGGTGATAAACATTAAAAACGGGTCAACTAAAGGGCAGTAAACATTTAATCCTTCTCAACTAGTAGGTGGTAAACATTAAAAACGAGTCAACTATGGGGCAGTAAACATTTAAACCTTCCCAACTAGTAGGTGGTAAACATTAAAAACCGGTCAACTAAAGGGCAGTAAAGATTTAAACCTTCTCAACTAGTAGGTGGTAAACATTAAAAACGGGTCAACTAAAGGGCAGTAAACATTAAAAACCGGTCAACTAAGGGGCAGTAAAGATTTAAACCTTCTCAACTAGTAGGTGGTAAACATCAAAAACGGGTCAACTAAGGGGCAGTAAAGATTTAAACCTTCTCAACTAGTAGGTGGTAAACGATTTCATACTTGGAAATTACATGGCGGTAAAAATGATTTAAAACTTGAAAACCTTTTTAAATGCTCAATTTGAGGACGATAAGCTTAAAGCATGGTTTACATCTCGTCACCTAGAGGGTGCTATGTAGACGTGCGGTATTATCGTACACCAATATAAATTCCTGGTCTTTGGTCAGCACGCGCGTCGATTTTGACCCTCGGGCATCAACATTTGTTTTTGGTTGTTGTTGTTTTTTTGTGTTTTTTTCCTGCGGTAATTAAATCTTTACTCATCGTTTACAAAAGGGCCTACTGGTCTCAGCTAGCAAAATAAAACTGTTAAAATTGTCCATTAAAGCAAGGTCTATATGCTGGCTTGGAACATTAGCTGTCTTTAATTTCTCTCTAAAACAGGTTCTGTAGCATGGCTTGTTTTGATAAACATGTGCTGCCAAAGTCGAAGTCATAAAAAAGTGCTTTGGCTATATGCAAAATGTAAAGGAAAATATTTAGGGTACCAAGGCAAGGGAGGGGGCACCATGGCCATTGAGGATGGACTAAGGCAGGTGAGGAGGATGTAAAACAATTAAATATACCGACCGTTTCTGTTTTTCTGTGCAATCCATGCTTTAAAAAAAAAGAATTAAATTCTTTTTTTTAAAAACGCACCAACTCTGAAACTTTGGTCTGACCAAACCGACTTTTTTTTTTCTTTCTTTCTTGTTTTTTCGTTACATATAATAATTATGCATTACGATACACCCAAGATACACCCAACCTGCACCAATACACTCGGTTATTTCCGTATTTCTAGATGTCATGTGGTTTTCTTAAAATATACTCGTTGTCATGTTTTCTTTTGTTAAAAGTGTAGGTGCGTTTTGTTTCATGTGTAGGTGTATGTTGTTAAACGTGTAGGTTATCTTCTTAATAGTGTAGGTGTATTTTGTTGAAAGTGGAGGTGTACTTTGTTCAGATCAGGTCAGGTCAGGTCAGAGACTTTAACGTGCACATTCAGAGCAAGCTGTTGTAGCGCACGCCTGTCCTGGGCGCAGGTGTCAGCCTCAGCCGGTTCCTCCGTCCAGGACAGGAAAGGGGTGGGGAGGGTTTAGGGACCGCCTGCATTGCCAGGTGCAAGGGAGTACCTGCAGTCCGACCGTGATTGGTAACAGGCGGAGGGTGGTTTGGTGCTATGGAATTTTGAGTCCCGAAGAATGAATCCAAAGAGAAATTAGGCGCATTTTTGAACGGTCCGCCGAAATAGTAAAGAAGGGAGCTACGTATATAGTTTTGGAATTTAGTAAACCGAGAGTAGCTCGTTAAGGGGACCTAGATGGCGTTGAAATGTCTCCCTAGGTTGTCCATAGGGCCCTTAAAAGGGCCTGAACTGTTCAGCTCGTGACATGACAAGCCAGGGGAGACTCGCTAACAATTGTGTATGTATTGTCTTTTATTCAAAGTGTAGGTGTAGGTGTATTTTCTTGAAAGTGGAGGTGTATTTTTTTTAAGTAGAAGTATATTTTGTTACAGGTGGAGGTCAGGGTTTCTGCCAGAGGGTAAAACGGGTATGGTGCTATACCCAAATGTTTTACAGATTTTTTTTTAAGTTAACATTTTGACAAAAGTAATGACTCTTATCATTACTTAACCTATTTGCTTTGTTGGGGAGGCCCACCATACTCCCTGTTGACTGTGGTTGCATTCAATTTCATAGCGCCATACTCAAATATTTCTTTCTGGCAGAAACACTGGAGGTATATCGTGTTAAACGTGGAGGTGTATTTTGTTACAGGTGTAGATGTATTCAAACTGGAGGTGTATTTTGTTAAAGGTGTAGATGTATTCAAATTGGAAGCGTATTTTGATACAACTACTTCTTTTAGGAAAAGTGTAGGTGTACACCTACTCTTTTCATTTAACTGTAAACCTGTATTTGAAATGAAATAAAACAAAACACAAACACAAATTATTAATAATACAATGACTTTTTATTGTCACAACTTACATTGAAATCCGGAAGGTGTGTCCGTTGTTTCTCTTATATTTGGCAATCACGTGTTCATTGGGACAAGCGCACGACAGCGCGACTGTTTCCGTCACAATCACACTTCCGATGTTCGTTTGCAACGCATTGTCTTTCGAATCCGTCAACACTTTAGGTCTCCATATTGGAAGGGAATGGTTTATTTAACGACGCACTCAACACATTTTATTTACGGTTATATGGCTTCGGACATATGGTTAAGGACCACACAGATAGTGAGGGAGCAAACCCGCTGTCGCCACTTCATGGGCTACTCTTTTCGATTAGCAACAAGAGATCTTTTATATGCACCATCCCATAGACAGGATAGCATATACCACGGCCTTTGATGTACTAGTCGTGGTTCACTGGCTGGATCGAGAAATAGCCCAATGGGCCCACTGACGGGGATCGATTCCAAACCGATTGCGCATCAAGCAAGCGCTTTACCACTGGGCTACGTCCCGCCCCTGTCTCCATATTGGGGGAATGTAGACGAATTTTCCCTTGTGGTACACGTCCAGCTGTTATATACCTGTTTTATACAACACCACGTGGCAGTGGCGGATCCAGAAAATTTCATTTGGGGGGGGGGGGGACAATGACATGAGGCGGAATGCCAAGGGAACATTGGGGGAGGTTTGGAGGGATGAAAATTAATATATAATAAAATTATAACTGTTGCAAAATTTAGGGGGGCCCGGGCCCCTGCCCCGTCCCCCTCCCCCCCCCCCCCCACCCTCCTAGATCCACCTCTGCGTGTTTTTGCACAAGATATCGTTCTTTCTGGCTTGTGTTATATTGGCTAAGCTTAATTATATAACCACATCCGTTTTCTTTAAGAAAACTTAAATTACGAAAAATATAACGCATTTAAAAAAAAGACCGGCCTCGGTGGCGTCGTGGCAGGCCGTCGGTCTACAGGCTGGTAGGTACTGGGTTCGGATCCCAGTCGAGGCATGGGATTTTTAATCCAGATACCGACGCCAAACCCTGAGTGAGTGCTCTGCAAGGCTCAGTGGATAGGTGTAAACCACTTGCACCGACCAGTGATCCATAACTGGTTCAACAAAGGCCATGGTTTGTGCTATCCTGCCTGTGGGAAGCGCAAATAAAAGATCCCTTGCTGCCTGTCGTAAAAGAGTAGCCTATGTGGCGACAGCGGGTTTCCTCTAAAAAAATCTGTGTGGTCCTTAACCATATGTCTGACGCCATATAACCTTAAATAAAATGTGATGAGTGCGTCGTTAAATAAAACACTTCCTTTCTTTCTTTAAAAAAAAAAGAGAAAAAAAAAAAGAGTAATAAATAACAGCAAAATAGAGGGCTCGTCCGGGATTCGAACCCGGGGCCTCTCGCACCCAAAGCGAGAATCATACCCCTAGACCAACGAGCCACTGATAACTAAGCGTTGTATTTTTATAAAATTAATGAAAATTATGTTGCCTTTTCTAATTTAGAAGTTAATATCAATAGACACTTTTTACATACATTTTAAAATCTAATAACTAGCTATGCAATACACAAAACGAGTTAAATGAGTTATTGAGATCTATTTTTATAATAACTGTAAGAGAAGGTAAAACAATCAATATAACACTGACACTGAGTGCGTGTTGGTTGAGGTCACAGCGTGTTCTGTTATTTAAAGTGCCACGTGTTACGTGTCTCCAATTAGAACATGGATAACCTAGATAGACACTGTGTGTTAGATGGCTTGTTGGTCTAGGGGTATGATTCTCGCTTAGGGTGCGAGAGGTCCCGGGTTCGAATCCCGGACAAGCCCTACTTTTTCTTTTTGTTGTTGTTTGAGTTTTTAACAGGGCAGGGGGTTTGTTATTATTGTTTTTGTTTTTGGGGGGTTTCTTTGTCTTTTTTTGTCTTTTTTTCTTCTATGTATTAAATGAATGTTTCGATTCTTTTTCATCAACAAGTTTGTAGTCAAATAATTACATGCAGGTTACTATCTGGGTCTGGGATCCGAACCCAGTACCTACCAGCCTGTTGTTGGAATTTGAAGCGTGATTGTAAATCACAATATCTTACTGTCATATTACTGACATCTGTTATCGGAATCGTTTATCACTGACAGTCACTTGTTGCAATATAGGGCGGAACGTAGCCCAGTCGTAAAGCGCTCGCGCTGTCGATGTAGGATCGATCCCCGTCGTTGGGCCTCTCACTGGAATTCGTTTGTTGCAGTGTTTCCCAAATGTGGGATGGTGCATATACAAGATCCCTTGCTGCTAATGGAAAAATATAGCGGGTTTCCTCTTGTGACTATGAGTTTAGGGCTATGATTTTCCCTTAGAATGCGAGAGGTACCGGGTTCGAATCCCGGATAAACCCTACTTTTTCATTTTGGGAAAAGTCTTTGTGACATGATTTAAGGAAATGAAATTAATAATTCGCCCCCTGTATCTTTAATAATCCAATCTCATTTTTTCTTTCTTCACACATCGGGTAATTGAGGGGAGACAACTCTCGTTAAAAATCTGTAACACAGGCAGTGTGAATAATGGTCTTGCCTGTAGCTAAGCAGATATGCATCTGTCAGTTTGATATGTCATACTCATGAAGCAGTGTTACCCTTCCAATATTCCATAATCATACTGTCACGTCTGTTCAGACACCAACATAATACAATAAAGAACAGTGGTACTCTTTTTCTTAGAACTAAATTCGTGTCGTTAAACAAAACAAACTTTTTTTCATTTGTTACAATTTGGGGCGGATCGTAAAGCGCTCGCCTGCTGTGCGGTCGATAGAGGATCGATCCCCATCGTTGTGCCTACTGGAATATTTTTCGTTCCAGGCGACTGGTGTAATAAAAGCCATAGTATGTACTGTCCTGTCTGTGGGATGCCGCATACATATAAAAGATCCCTTTCTGCTATAAGAAAGAGGCATGATAATTTCACATTGGGAAACAGTCAGGTTGGAACCGTTCGGTCCCGGATCAGACCCCTGGCTCTCCAGGAGCGGGACCCGGGACAGACATGCTTGAAACCTTACTGGTATATAAACATGTTCTGGGGCGTAGCCAGAGAGGATAAAGCGCCGAGGTAAACCCAGACCTGTATAATAAATATCAGTGTCATGGGAAAAATAAAATAAATCTGGGGTTATTCCAGACGAGGCAAGCGTCTTGTCTGCCTCATGCTGGCTACGCCATTGATGTTAAAATAATTAAGATCCGATCAGTTTGGAACCTAGATGAAAATGTACGGTTTTGTTGTTGTTGTTGTTGTTGGTCTTCTATATCAATAAAGATACAAAAAATGGCTTGTGTTCCCCCACTATCTGGAGACTGCCTCTTCTACTACAGACTGTCACGGTGATCTTTATCCCCCCCCCCCCCATCCCCACACCCCACACCTCCACCTCCGTCGAGATATCGTTCCTACTGGCTTGTATTATATTGTCTTTATCATGTAACCACACCCCACACCTCCACCTCCGTCGAGATATCGTTCCTACTGGCTTGTATTATATTGTCTTTATCATGTAACCACACCCCACAGCTCCACCTCCGTCGAGATATCGTTCCTACTGGCTTGTATTATATTGTCTTTATCATGTAACCACACCCCACAGCTCCACCTCCGTCGAGATATCGTTCCTACTGGCTTGTATTATATTGTCTTTATCATGTAACCACACCCCACAGCTCCACCTCCGTCGAGATATCGTTCCTACTGGCTTGTATTATATTGTCTTTATCATGTAACCACACCCCACACCTCCACCTCCGTCGAGATATCGTTCCTACTGGCTTGTATTATATTGTCTTTATCATGTAACCACACCCCGGGGTTCTACTTTGAGTGTACATGTGGTGAAATTAAGTAACATCACAGTTCTTAAATAAGAAAACATAAATTATAAATGATATAACATATTTAAAAAATAATAATAATAAATAACAGCAAAATGTAGGGCTCGTCCGGGATTCGAACCTGGGGCCTCTCGCACCCAAAGCGAGAATCATACCCCTAGACCAACGAGCCACTGATGACAAACAGTTGTATTTTTATGAAATTAATGAAATTATGTAGCCTGTTTCAATTTAGAAGTTAAATTAATATTAATAAATATGAATGAATGTTTGAATGAATGTTTGAATGAATGAATGAATGTTTAACGACACCCCAGCACGAAAAATACATCGGCTATTGGGTTATTAATGCATATAGCGACTTTTATATAAATGTTAAAATCTAATAACTAGCTATGTTTTATACACAACCAATTAAACAGCATCTACTGAGATCTACTTTTATAATGTTCAACTGTATGAGAAGGTAAGACAATCAATACACTAGCACACCGACACTGAGTGGGTGTTGGATACGGTCGCAACGTGACCGTCTTTTGTCAGTTGAAGTGCCACGTGTTCAGACGTATATTAGTCACGCAGTGGCCTAGGGAGGTGGGGGCACACTTTTATATTTACACACTTTTACACTATTAAAAAGCAAATATAAAGCAAACTATCTGAAAAGTGGGGGGTATATGCCCCCTTGCTCCCCTCCCCCCACCCTTTCCCGCTTCCTACGCCAGTGTAGTGTCTCGAATTAAAACATGGATAACCTAGATAGATGTAGTTTGCTAACTGCCTTGTTGGACTAGGGGTATGATTCTCGCTTAGGGTGCAAGAGGTCCCGTGTTCGAATCCCGGACAAGCCCAACTTTTGTATTGTCTAGCAAATGATCTTACTGGGGAATGGTTCTCCTCTTTGTGGCGGTCCAAATGATGTATTTTCCAGTAACGGATCGCCAAGAGAGTAGCTGTCCACTTTATGGCGATCAAAAGGGTGTATTGTCCAGTAAATGATCTCCTCGGGAGTGGCTGTCCTCCTATAGACGAGACAGTAGATAGAGTAGTCCGCAACTCTGCTGTTTGCGAGCTAGACGTACATTTGGACGGTTACGATCGCTTCAAATGTCCGCTTAGATCTCGAAAGGCAGAGTACTCAGGATACAAATAGATTCATGGAACCAGCCACTATCTTGCCAAATGCCCATTTGACTCTGTACTGTGCAGAGATCAGGTCCGTACCCTGATCAAAATCATAGGTGGTTGGGGGGGGGGGGGGGGGGGGGGGGGTGGTGCACTACGTTTTATAAACAAATGAAACACAATACAAATTAAACCATGAGATGTGTATGCTATTTTCTGAAAAAGTGAGATTCTCAGGGGGCAACTGCACCCCTCCCCCTATGCCCCCTGCCCCCCCCCCCCCCCCCGAGGGTACGGCCCTGGAGATACGGTCTTGATCACGGATAACGGATTTGTCGTTCAGATTTACCAGACGACTTGGAACAACAGGTAAACACTGTCTGCACGCCCATCCACTGTTTGTCTGCGTTTCACCTTACTATACAAGTCTATTGTACACTGACATTGAGGAAAAAAGTTGTTTTTTAACGACACCACTAGAGCGCATTGATTTATTAATCATCGGCTATTGGATGTCTAACATTTGGTAATTCATATATATAGTATTTGAGGAAACCCAGTAAGATCACAGTCAGTATAAACCAAGTTCAGACAAAAAGCAGTTTCAAAAGACAAAATACGCACAATTGTATTATAATAGTTTATTTTCAAACATTAAACGTTTTATTTATATTATAAAGATCAGTAACCATATATATATATATATATATATATATATATATATATATATATATATATATATATATATAAACAGCGTCTACACATTAATTACAGTATCTACATATATATTATTATGTGACAATTAGAAACGCTTAGTGTTTCCAATGTGTTAAATTAGGTAATGTTAGCGTATAAATAAAGCAATAGGCCCCACTGGTACATATAGTTTGAAATGAAGGCACTGTATTTTTTAAGACTTCAATATACAAAGTTCAAAGTTAAAGTTAAAGTTTGTTTTGTTTAACGACACCACTAGAGCACATAGATTTATTAATCGGCTACTAGATATCAAACATTTAGTAATTTTGACAAGGTCTTAGAGAGGAAACCCGCTACATTTTTTCGTTTGTAGCAAGGGGTCTTTTATATGCACCATCCCACAGACAGGATAGCACATATCACAGCCCTTGATATATCAGTCATCCCTGGAACGAGAAATAGCCTAATGGTCCCACTGACTGGTTTCAATCCTAGACCGACCGCGCATCATGCGAGCGCTTTACCAGTAGGTTACGTCTCGCCTCTCCAATGTAATGAGTGAAAATATGGTTTTCACACATCACGAGTTGACATAAAAATCGTATTTGGAAAAAAACACCATGAAATGGTCTATTTATTAAATACACCTTTTATGACAAGATCTTTCGCTTTTTGGTAATATCTTTCGCTTATCCTATCGAAAACACGTAACGCCATGATATATTTCTTCCTGTGGAACTTTTCTAGAAAATTTACTTGACCATAGACTTTTAAAAAGAAATTAGAATAAAAATTATCTTTATATTCACATTTATTTAGTAATACTGCTGTGCAAACATACCTGACAAAGCGATCCTCCAACAAAAACAAAACGAATCGAACGACATTAAATTCGTACACTTACACTTAATGACACTTCATTGTGTCATCGTTATTTAGTTTCGTATTCAATTCGTTTTAGATATTTTATCGTAATTGCACTTCGTGTCCCTTTTTTATTGGTACAGTTGTTTAAATTACATTTTTTTTATTTTTCAAATACGAACAGATGCATTGGTAATCATCAAACTTAAATACGAAGAAATGATACAAAGGGAGATAATTTAATCATGCACTTTTACAAAAAGTAAATACGATTTCCATATTTTCACTGTAGCTAAAATACAGTCAAAATATGACTTTTCACCGGATATCACTTTTATGGTTTCCATAGATCTATATATTTCATTGCTATGTATATAATAAGTATTTATATTATGTTTATATTAGCACGACTGTAAGGTATTGATATCAGGGCCCCCAACCCTGACACTATCTTATATGTTTCTGGGAATAATAAACTATTTTAAAAAGAAGAAAATATTATATGTAACGTCTCCCGCTAAAATAAATAAAAGTCGGTATTTTCAATCATCTGCTAAACACTGAACCTTACGATGCTCTTCGAAATGTGGGGGTAGCACCCCAGCACACCTACACACACACCTCTGGATCTGCACCTGTTCACGATGCTAATCCGAGTAAAAATGGCAGACTGGTGGACTCGGATCGATCCTGCAAACAGAAACAAACTACAGTAATAAAAATTAGCAATAAATATGATGCAGTCAAAAACAGCAACAACAAAAGTTAAAAGTTTGTTTTGTGTAACAACACTACTACAGCATATTGATTTATTAATGATCGGTTACTGGATGTCAAACATTTGTAAACTGACTTGTAGTCTTCAGAGGAAACCCGCTATATTTTTTCATTAGCAGTAGGGGATCCTTTATATGCACTTTACCAGACAGGATAGCACATATCAAAAACAATTGTTTTGTTTAACGACACCACTAGAGCACATTGATTAATAATCATCGGTTATTGGATGTCAAACATTTAGTAAATTGACTTGTAGTCTTCAGAGGAAACATTTATATGCACTTTACAACAGACAGGATAGCACATACCAAGATCTTTTTTTACCAGTCTTGGTGCACTGGCTGGACGAGAAATAGCCTAACTGACCCACCGACGAGAATCAATCCTAGACAGACTGTGCATCAGGCGAATATTTCACTGGGCTATCGTGAAGATAGATATACGATAGATGGAGTATTCAACCTAACTTACAGCGATTAATACACAATGAAGATAGATATACGATAGATGGAGTATTCAATCTAACTTACAGCTATTAGTACACAATGAAGATAGATATACGATAGATTAAGTATTCAACCTAACTTACAGCTATTAGTACATAATGAAGATAAATATACGACAGATGGAGTATTCAACCTAACTTACAGCTATTAGTACACAATGAAGATAGATATACGATAGATTAAGTATTCAACCTAACTTACAGCTATTAGTACACAATGAAGATAGATATACGATAGATTAAGTATTCAACCTAACTTACAGCTATTAGTACACAATGAAGATAGATATACGATAGATTAAGTATTCAACCTAACTTACAGCTATTAGTACACAATGAAGATAGATATACGATAGATTAAGTATTCAACCTAACTTACAGCTATTAGTACACAATGAAGATAGATATACGATAGATTAAGTATTCAACCTAACTTACAGCTATTAGTACACAATGAAGATAGATATACGATAGATTAAGTATTCAACCTAACTTACAGCTATTAGTACACAATGAAGATAGATATACGATAGATTAAGTATTCAATCTAACTTACAGCTATTAGTACACAATGAAGATAGATATACGATAGATTAAGTATTCAATCTAACTTACAGCTATTAGTACACAATGAAGATAGATATACCATAGATGGAGTATTCAGTCTAACTTACAGCTATTAGTACACAATGAAGATAGATATACGATAGATGGAGTGTTCAATCTAACTTACAGCTATTGATACATAATGAAGATAGATATACGATAGATGGACTATTCAATCTAACTTACAGCTATTGATACATAATGAAGATAGATATACGATAGATTAAGTATTCAACCTAACTTACAGCTATTAGTACATAATGAAGATAGATATACGATAGATTAAGTATTCAACCTAACTTACAGCTATTAGTACATAATGAAGATAGATATACGATAGATTAAGTATTCAACCTAACTTACAGCTATTAGTACATAATGAAGATAGATATACGATAGATTAAGTATTCAATCTAACTTACAGCTATTAATACACAAGGAAGATAGATATACGATAGATTAAGTATTCAGTCTAACTTACAGCTATTAGTACACAATGAAGATAGATATACGACAGATGGAGTATTCAATCTAACTTACAGCTATTAGTACACAATGAAGATAGATATACGATAGATGGAGTATTCAATCTAACTTACAGCTATTAATACACAATGAAGATAGATATACGATAGATGGAGTGTTCAATCTAACTTACAGCTATTGATACATAATGAAGATAGATATACGATAGATTAAGTATTCAATCTAACTTACAGCTATTAATACACAATGAAGATAGATATACGATAGATTAAGTATTCAATCTAACTTACAGCTATTAGTACACAATGAAGATAGATATACGACAGATGGAGTATTCAATCTAACTTACAGCTATTAGTACACAATGAAGATAGATATACGACAGATGGAGTATTCAATCTAACTTACAGCTATTAGTACATAATGAAGATAGATATACGATAGATTAAGTATTCAATCTAACTTACAGCTATTAGTACACAATGAAGATAGATATACGACAGATGGAGTATTCAACATAACTTACAGCTATTAGTACACAATGAAGATAGATATACGACAGATGGAGTATTCAACGTAACTTACAGCTATTAATACACAATGAAGATAGATATACGATAGATTAAGTATTCAATCTAACTTACAGCTATTAGTACACAATGAAGATAGATATACGACAGATGGAGTATTCAATCTAACTTACAGCTATTAGAACACAATGAAGATAGATATACGACAGATGGAGTATTCAATCTAACTTACAGCTATTAGTACATAATGAAGATAGTTATACGATAGATTAAGTATTCAATCTAACTTACAGCTATTAGTACACAATGAAGATAGATATACGACAGATGGAGTATTCAACGTAACTTACAGCTATTAATACACAATGAAGATAGATATACGACAGATGGAGTGTTCAACCTAACTTACAGCTATTAATACACAATGAAGATAGATATACGATAGATGGAGTATTCAACCTAACTTACAGCTATTAATACACAATGAAGATAGATATACGATAGATTAAGTATTCAATCTAACTTACAGCTATTAGTACACAATGAAGATCGATATACGATAGATTAAGTATTCAACCTAACTTACAGCTATTAGTACATAATGAAGATAGATATACGATAGATTAAGTATTCAATCTAACTTACAGCTATTAGTACACAATGAAGATAGATATACGATAGATTAAGTATTCAGTCTAACTTACAGCTATTAGTACACAATGAAGATAGATATACCATAGATGGAGTGTTCAATCTAACTTACAGCTATTAGTACACAATGAAGATAGATATACCATAGATGGAGTGTTCAATCTAACTTACAGCTATTAGTACACAATGAAGATAGATATACGATAGATGGAGTGTTCAATCTAACTTACAGCTATTGATACATAATGAAGATAGATATACGATAGATTAAGTATTCAACCTAACTTACAGCTATTAGTACATAATGAAGATAGATATACGATAGATTAAGTATTCAACCTAACTTACAGCTATTAGTACATAATGAAGATAGATATACGATAGATTAAGTATTCAACCTAACTTACAGCTATTAGTACATAATGAAGATAGATATACGATAGATTAAGTATTCAATCTAACTTACAGCTATTAATACACAATGAAGATAGATATACGATAGATTGAGTATTCAGTCTAACTTACAGCTATTAGTACACAATGAAGATAGATATACGACAGATGGAGTATTCAACATAACTTACAGCTATTAATACACAATGAAGATAGATATACGATAGATTAAGTATTCAATCTAACTTACAGCTATTAGTACACAATGAAGATAGATATACGATAGATGGAGTATTCAATCTAACTTACAGCTATTAATACACAATGAAGATAGATATACGATAGATGGAGTGTTCAATCTAACTTACAGCTATTGATACATAATGAAGATAGATATACGATAGATTAAGTATTCAATCTAACTTACAGCTATTAATACACAATGAAGATAGATATACGACAGATGGAGTATTCAATCTAACTTACAGCTATTAGTACACAATGAAGATAGATATACGACAGATGGAGTATTCAATCTAACTTACAGCTATTAGTACACAATGAAGATAGATATACGATAGATTAAGTATTCAATCTAACTTACAGCTATTAGTACACAATGAAGATAGATATACGACAGATGGAGTATTCAACATAACTTACAGCTATTAGTACACAATGAAGATAGATATACGACAGATGGAGTATTCAACGTAACTTACAGCTATTAATACGCAATGAAGATAGATATACGATAGATTAAGTATTCAATCTAACTTACAGCTATTAGTACACAATGAAGATAGATATACGACAGATGGAGTATTCAATCTAACTTACAGCTATTAGAACACAATGAAGATAGATATACGACAGATGGAGTATTCAATCTAACTTACAGCTATTAGTACATAATGAAGATAGTTATACGATAGATTAAGTATTCAATCTAACTTACAGCTATTAGTACACTATGAAGATAGATATACGACAGATGGAGTATTCAACGTAACTTACAGCTATTAGTACACAATGAAGATAGATATACGACAGATGGAGTGTTCAACGTAACTTACAGCTATTAATACACAATGAAGATAGATATACGACAGATGGAGTGTTCAACGTAACTTACAGCTATTAATACACAATGAAGATAGATATACGACAGATGGAGTATTCAACCTAACTTACAGCTATTAGTACACAATGAAGATAGATATACGACAGATTAAGTATTCAATCTAACTTACAGCTATTAGTACACAATGAAGATAGATATACGACAGATTAAGTATTCAATCTAACTTACAGCTATTAGTACACAATGAAGATAGATATACGACAGATTAAGTATTCAACCTAACTTACAGCTATTAGTACACAATGAAGATAGATATACGATAGATTAAGTATTCAACCTAACTTACGGCTATTAGTACACAATGAAGATAGATATACGATAGATTAAGTATTCAACCTAACTTACGGCTATTAGTACACAATGAAGATAGATATACGATAGATTAAGTATTCAACCTAACTTACGGCTATTAGTACACAATGAAGATAGATATACGATAGATTAAGTATTCAACCTAACTTACGGCTATTAGTACACAATGAAGATAGATATACGATAGATTAAGTATTCAACTTAACTTACGGCTATTAGTACACAATGAAGATAGATATACGATAGATTCAGTATTCAACCTAACTTACGGCTATTAGTACACAATGAAGATAGATATACGATAGATTCAGTATTCAACCTAACTTACGGCTATTAGTACACAATGAAGATAGATATACGATAGATTCAGTATTCAACCTAACTTACGGCTATTAGTACACAATGAAGATAGATATACGATAGATTAAGTATTCAACCTAACTTACGGCTATTAGTACACAATGAAGATAGATATACGATAGATTAAGTATTCAACCTAACTTACGGCTTTTAATACACAATGAAGATAGATATACGATAGATTAAGTATTCAATCTAACTTACGGCTATTAGTACATAATGAAGATAGATATACGATAGATTAAGTATTCAATCTAACTTACAGCTATTAGTACACAATGAAGATAGATATACGATAGATTAAGTATTCAACCTAACTTACAGCTATTAGTACACAATGAAGATAGATATACGATAGATTAAGTATTCAACCTAACTTACAGCTATTAGTACACAATGAAGATAGATATACGATAGATGGAGTGTTCAACCTAACTTACAGCTATTAATAGAGTATTCAACCTAACTTACAGCTTTTAATACATAATGAAGATAGATATACGATAGATGGAGTATTTCAACCTAACTTAAAGCTATTAATGGAGTATTCAACTTAACTTACAGCTATTAATACATAATGAAGATAGATATACGATAGATGGAGTGTTCAACCTAACTTACAGCTATTAATAGAGTATTCAACCTAACTTACAGCTTTTAATACACAATGAAGATAGATATACGATAGATGGAGTATTTCAACCTAACTTAAAGCTATTAATGGAGTATTCAACCTAACTTACAGCTATTAATACATAATGAAGATAGATATACGATAGTGGGGTGTTCAACCTAACTTACAGCTATTAATACACAATGAAGATTGATATACAATAGATGAAGTATTCAACCTAACTTACAGCTATTAATACACAATGAAGATAAATATATGATAGATGGAGTATTCAACCTAACTTACAGCTATTAATACACAATGAAGATAAATATACAATAGATAAAGTATTCAACCTAACTTACAGCTATTAATACACAATGAAGATAAATATATGATAGATGGAGTATTCAACCTAACTTACAGCTATTAATACACAATGAAGATAAATATATGATAGATGGAGTATTCAACCTAACGTACAGCTATTAATACACAATGAAGATAAATATACGATAGATGGAGTATTCAACCTAACTTACAGCTATTAATACACAATGAAGATAAATATATGATAGATGGAGTATTCAACCTAACTTACAGCTATTAATACACAATGAAGATTGATATACAATAGATGGAGTATTCAACCTAACTTACAGCTATTAATACACAATGAAGATTGATATACAATAGATGAAGTATTCAATCTAACTTACAGCGATCGTGATTGGTCGACCGTAGCGACACCAAGTGGCAAAACTGGCGGAGTCGAAAAACCGTCGATCACGCATTCGACATATGGCTCTCAATATGACGTCACGAGTGGGCTTGGGTCTGAAAAGAAAATGCAACACATGTTTGTGTAAAATAATACATTTTGAATGTGTATAAGATAGGGTGCTGTTTATCAACGCCACCTGTATAAGATAGGCTGCTGTTTATCAACGCCACCGGAGGAAATTACATCAATTAATGTCACGGAACTCCTCTATTATAAAATCGTGGATCCGCGCCTGATACTTGAACACACTCTAACACTGCAAGGCGTGTAGCGGGGTCTGGATCGGGGTGGGTGGGTGGATTCGAATATGAACCTAGCGGACTCATTTCCCCGGGACACCTGTGTGAATAGCGTAAAAGTGAACTGTAAAAGTATAGTTTTAGACTCAGTGGGGGTGAGGGGGTGTTGGAACCCCGAACACCCCCAGCCTACGCCCCTGCTACAATCTGTTGTTAAAGTCACTGTCCCTAAACCCATTGGATTTCACAAAATGGATTCTTTAAGCCAGAAGTTGACAGTAACGTGTAACTTACCGATTAAAACGTCACAGTGCTCGAAATAAGGTCAGTTTCTTCAAAATAATTTAATTTGGAGACACATATTAAGAAAGCATTACATATTTTTATTTAAGCTCTTTTATAACAAAACTATTAAAGCTGCCATGACACGACAAAATCCAAGGTTTAAGGTGCATCAACTGCTATCATAAACCCGTTAATAAAACGTCTTAAGGATTTTGCCAGCTTACATTTGATTTGTAATAAACGTTTTGGAACCAAGTTATAGGCCTCCGTGAATATTAGTATTTTATTTTAGACTGTGCTACATGTATTTATTATGTTGAAAGGCAACAACTATTTGAACTCCTTTTCCGACTTTTCTACTCTAAATAGCAAGTTAGACTTTATATTTATTATCATTTATGTCATACAGTAATGGTGATACTGAAATTCTTAACCATGTACATGTATTACAATTTATTGACGGCTGTATTTCTAAACGTAAACGTCTTGTTCCCGCTATCAGTGGGGCAGTAATTTAATTTAATTATTTTCAAGTGCTTTGACAATTTTATTTTTATAATATACTTCATTATTATATAGTCATTTTATTCCTATAAACAGAATACACATTTTGTGTCTCCGTCTGGCCTGTACAATCAGATTGTTATTATCAATTGTTTTGTTTGTTTGTTGTTGTTTGGGGTTGTTGTTGTTGTTGTTTGGGGTTGTTGTTGTTGTTGGTGTTGTTTTGTTGTTGATGTTGTAATGTTTTTAACTGTTTGCTGACACTTAGATTGTTTGGTATTGGGCAATAAATTCAATTGAATTGAACTGTACTGTTAATATAAGCGTACGGGCTCCCATTATTTTCTTCTCCTTTTTTTCTTCTTGTTTTTTTGTGTGGGGAGGGTGGGGACAGATTGATTTTTTTACAAATTAATCGAAATTGCTCGAATCTGAATAACAACATTTATTAATATTAGCATTACTGCCAAACAGCTGTATAGGATTGCAAACGAATCGCTGCACGCATTTGTACATGGATTACAAATAATATTGTGGGTAGATTGATGGAAATACACGGTGGAAAGGTTTCAGGCAAGTTATTTTGCCCCAATATCTCTCTCTGCTCTTTGCCCGAATTTAAGGATTTTCTTCCCCGGTTCCCCGTTTTGTAAGCTTATGGCTGTTATTCAGGCCTTATTCAGGTGTCGGGGGGATCGGGGGTATCGGTCGACACCCCACCGACGACTTTTTTCCAATATGCCCCCAGACCCCCCCCCCCCCCCCCCCCCCCCTAAGCAGTAGTACCTGTATACACGGTCAAGGTCGTCAAATCTTAAAAAGGTGCCCGAACCAACTGCTTCAAACAGCTTTTCACACGTCACACCATCGTTTCCATAGTGAGCAATGAACCCAGAACCTGAAACACGAAGGAAAATAAATAAAATGTTTGTATGTTTTGTTTAACGACACCACTAGAGCACATTTATTTAGAAAAATAAAATGTATACTAACAAGATACAAACTTTCATTTAAAGAAATCATTCTAAGACTTTTACGCAGACGACAGGTGTGTTTGCAAAGTGGATGGGGTTTCGTGTATCGATATACCACCACCAACCCCACCAACGCACCCATCCTCAGGCGCCTGTGCAGGTGGGGTTTTTTTTGGGGGGGTCAAACCCCTCCCTGCTCAAGCAGGTTTTCTTTTTCTCAACATATAGTGTTGGGGAGCAGAAACTTCGGTCGCCACACTCTACACCCACTTTGCTAAAATACCTGCACCCGCCTGCTCCACCCCTTGCTACTAATGGAACAAAATGTACGTATTTCCTCTCTAAATTACTAAATGTTTGACATGCAATAGCCGATGATTAATAAATCAATGTGCTCTAGTGATGTCGTTAAACAAAACAAACGTTAACTCTAAGACCATTATTTGTCAAAATTACCAAATATTTGACATGCAATATAGCCAATGATTAATAAATCAATGTGCTCTAGTGGTGTCGTTAAACATTTTTTAATTATGAATCAAGAAAACATATTACTCAATAACCACACGTGTTCGACCATCATGTCATATTTTGCATACTCACCGAGGTAAACTGCGAAGTGTGAGTAGAGACCGTAGTCCAGACAGATTATGTTTCCCGCGGTCACTTTGTTGTATCGACTGTCGTACACTTCCATGTCCTTCAGAACCGGGGGTTCAACGCTGAAACCCAGAGGCCTGGGATAATCTGAAATACAAAAAAAATCATAATGAACATTTACATTAATAAATTAGACAAACCCTGTGTAGTGTTATTACACAAACAGGTTTCATTACAACATATGGTTATTTCCAATGTGAACTGCATTTGGACAATGTGCTAAGTAGCCGTTTAATGCTACTTCCGATAGAGGTAGAGTAAAGATGAAGAAAGAATCGAAGGAGAATGATGGAAGAGTGACTGGAGATCTAGAAGAACAATAACAAGAAGAACAAGAAGACGAACAAGAAGAACAAGAGTATATATAAGAAGAAGAAGAACAGCAAGAAATAGAAGAAGAATATATAGAAGAGGAATAATCAGAAGAAAAAAAACAATAACAACAACCAGAATAACAACAACAATAAGAACAACAAAAAGGACAAAAAAGAAGCATAAGAATATATAGAAGACTAAGAATTGGAGGAAGATGATGAAATCTCGAAGCAGATCCAGAAGAAGAAAATAGAAGACAAAGAAAACCAACAGGGCAAAGGATGAAAAAGAAGAAGATAAAGAAAAGTAAAAAGAAGCGAAGCACAAGAAGAAAGAATGCAACACACCGTTAAGACTTACCAACTTGGAGATCTGCAGCCAGAGTTCTGTCAATGGGCGGCGGCTGCATCTCGTGTCCTGGGTTCAGCGCCCTGATTATGATGTGACACTCGCTCGTCACCGTCCCCAGGCTGATATTGTTGATGTTCACCAGGTGCACCACCACCTCGACCGCAGCGTCCGGGAAGCCATCTTGGGCTCTCTCGATGGCGCGAGTCACAATCTCCGATATGCCACAGTTCTTCTCCGACCCCAAGATAACCAAACGGGTCACAGTGGCGTCCTCGGCTACAAAGGGCACGGCTGGAGAAGATTCGGATTGTTCATGTTTGCTTTCTGAAATTCCCCATGTGCTGAAACTATCTTTCGTTGCTGCGGAGTGATTCGGGTTTTCTGTATGATGCTTAACCTTTTTTGAGTGAGACGTAGTTGGGTTAATGGATGGTATTTTGTACAGATTTTTCACAGAACATTCTATAGACGGTGAACTGGGCACACGGCAATCCCTCGCAAAGGCAGCTAGTATGTCCATTTGTTTGGAGTCTTCAAGTATGCCACATGCTTCATCAGTTATATGGCGAGTGAATTCTGCCGATGTTTCATTCTCACGTGAATCATCATTTACCAAGGAACTGCTTTTATCGCCATCACAACTCAGTTCAACATCCATGACGTCCTGTTTAGAAATCGTTCTCACAGACCAACTGCCAGAAGAACCATCTCTCTTTTTCAAGTTGTTGGATCTGTGCGTAATTCCACCATCAATGGAACCAACCTCCTCACTGCCGTTTTCGCTTTCCTCAACATCCATGCTTTCCTTTTCACTCATCGTTCTCAAAACACATCTTCCAGAATTGCCCTCCATCTTTTCCTTCAAGTTGTTGGCTGCACGTGGACTGCCTGCCTCAACACTGTCAACAGCGTCAAGTTCCTCGTCGCTGTTTGACGTGTGATCCACATCCATTGTGAGTCGACTGCTGCTTGGATCTCCATCCATGTTCTCCTCCAAGGTGTTGGCCCTACACACAGAGCCTACATCAACATTGGCAGACGACCCTGCTTCGTCACTGTGGTTTCTGCTTTCTGCGCTGCCATTTGTAAGTGAACTAAATCCATCAGCTGGTGTATTTCTATCCATGCTGTTGAGAGTGTTGGTAAAGTAAACCTGTAATTAGAATATAAATAATACCTATTAAGGGATCTCAGTTCAATTCAATTCTTTATTTCAGCCTTGAACCAGAGGTTCATTGGCACAAAACAACAGCATACACACTTCAAACGGAGTCTAATGCACGCAGGCATTAATGTACTGTTGACAATATAGAACAATACAATATTAGAAGTAATTTTAGTTTTAGCTTATGGGGAAGCGTTGTGAACAGAGCATCCACTGGACTAGAACTATGTTTACAGCAGACATAACTCCCTAGGTAATGTATCCCTTATCCACTGAAAATATAAGTACCCAAAGATTATTTAGGAAATCTCTGTACCCCTATTTCCAGCTCCGAGAGATGCCCTGCTCACAACGTGCACGTTATAAAACCAGTAATAGTTGATTATATATATTTGAGCACAGGAAAATTAGGTATGGGAATTTTGTCGTCTTTTAGATATATTATGTAGAAAATTACCCAGTTTTATCTTCAGCTGGTGTATTTCTATCCATGTTGTTGAGAGTGTTGGTCAAGTAAACCTGTAATTAGTGTTGAGAGTGTTGGTAAAGTATATCTGTAATTAGTGTTGAGAGTGTTGGTAAAGTAAACCTGTAATTAGTGTTGAGAGTGTTGGTCAAGTAAACCTGTAATTAGTGTTGAGAGTGTTGATCAAGTAAACCTGTAATTAGTGTTGAGTGTTGGTCAAGTAAACCTGTAATTAGTGTTGAGAGTGTTGGTAAAGTAAACCTGTAATTAGTGTTGAGAGTGTTGGTCAAGTAAACCTATAATTAGTGTTGAGAGTGTTGGTAAACTAAACCTGTAATTAGCGTTGGTCAAGTAAACCTGTAATTAGTGTTGAGAGTGTTGGTCAAGTAAACCTGTAATTAGTGTTGAGAGTGTTACTAAAGTAAACCTGTAATTAGTGTTGAGAGTGTTGGTCAAGTAAACCTGTAATTAGTGTTGAGAGTGTTGGCCAAGTAAACCTGTAATTAGTGTTGAGAGTGTTGATAAAGTAATTAGTGTTGAGAGTGTTGGTCAAGTAAACCTGTAATTAGTGTTGAGAGTGTTGGTCAAGTAAACCTGTAATTAGTGTTGGTCAAGTAAACCTGTAATTAGTGTTGAGAGTGTTGGTCAAGTAAACCTGTAATTAGTGTTGAGTGTCTTGATAAAGTAAACCTGTAATTAGTGTTGGTCAAGTAAACCTATAATTAGTGTTCAGAGTGTTGGTCAACTAAATAAAGTAAACCTGTAATTAGTGTTGAGAGTGTTGGTAAAGTAAACCTGTAATTAGTGTTGAGAGTGTTGGTCAAGTAAACTTGTAATTAGTGTTGAGAGTGTTGGTCAAGTAAATCTGTAATTAGTGTTAAGAGTATTGGTCAAGTAAACCTATAATTAGTGTTGAGAGTGTTGATAAAGTAAACTTGTAATTAGTGTTGGTCAAGTAAACCTGTAATTAGTGTTCAGAGTGTTGGTCAAGTAAACCCTAATTAGTGTTGAGAGTGTTGGTAAAGTAAACCTGTAATTAGTGTTGAGAGTGTTGGTAAAGTAAACCTGTAATTAGTGTTGAGAGTGTTGGTAAAGTAAACCTATAATTAGTGTTGAGAGTCTTGGTAAATTAAACCTGTAATTAGTGTTGAGAGTGTTGGTCAAGTAAACCTGTAATTAGTGTTGAGAGTGTTGGTCAAGTAAACCTGTAATTAGTGTTGAGAGTGTTGATAAAGTAAACCTGTAATTAGTGTTGGTCAAGTAAACCTTAATTAGTGTTGAGAGTGTTGATAAAGTAAACCTGTAATTAGTGTTGGTCAAGTAAACCTGTAATTAGTGTTGAGAGTGTTGATAAAGTAAACCTGTAATTAGTGTTGGTCAAGTAAACCTATAATTAGTGTTGAGAGTGTTGGTCAAGTAAACCTGTAATTAGTGTTGAGAGTGTTGATAAAGTAAACCTGTAATTAGTGTTGAGAGTGTTGGTAAAGTAAACCTGTAATTAGTGTTGAGAGTATTGGTTAAGTAAACCTATAATTAGTTTTGAGAGTGTTGGTAAAGTAAACCTGTAATTAGTGTTGGTCAAGTAAACCTATAATTAGTGTTGAGAGTGTTGGTCAAGTAAACCTGTAATTAGTGTTGAGAGTGTTGGTCAAGTAAACCTGTAATTAGTGTTGAGAGTGTTGATAAAGTAATTAGTGTTGAGAGTGTTGGTCAAGTAAACCTGTAATTAGTGTTGAGAGTGTAGGTCAAGTAAACCTGTAATTAGTGTTGGTCAAGTAAACCTGTAATTAGTGTTGAGAGTGTTGGTCAAGTAAACCTATAATTAGTGTTGAGAGTGTTGGTCAACTAAATAAAGTAAACCTGTAATTAGTGTTGAGAGTGTTGGTCAAGTAAACCTGTAATTAGTGTTGAGAGTGTTGGTCAAGTAAACTTGTAATTAGTGTTGAGAGTGTTGGTCAAGTAAATCTGTAATTAGTGTTAAGAGTGTTGGTCAAGTAAACCTGTAATTAGTGTTGAGAGTGTTGGTCAAGTAAACCTATAATTAGTGTTGAGAGTGTTGGTAAAGTAAACTTATAATTAGTGTTGGTCAAGTAAACCTGTAATTAGTGTTGAGAGTGTTGGTCAAGTAAACCTGTAATTAGTGTTGGTCAAGTAAACCTGTAATTAGTGTTGGTCAAGTAAACCTGTAATTAGTGTTGAGAGTGTTGGTCAAGTAAACCTGTAATTAGTGTTGAGTGTCTTGATAAAGTAAACCTGTAATTAGTGTTGGTCAAGTAAACCTATAATTAGTGTTCAGAGTGTTGGTCAACTAAATAAAGTAAACCTGTAATTAGTGTTGAGAGTGTTGGTAAAGTAAACCTGTAATTAGTGTTGAGAGTGTTGGTAAAGTAAACCTGTAATTAGTGTTGAGAGTGTTGGTAAAGTAAACCTGTAATTAGTGTTGAGAGTGTTGGTAAATTAAACCTGTAATTAGTGTTGAGAGTGTTGGTCAAGTAAACCTGTAATTAGTGTTGAGAGTGTTGGTCAAGTAAACCTGTAATTAGTGTTGAGAGTGTTGATAAAGTAAACCTGTAATTAGTGTTGGTCAAGTAAACCTTAATTAGTGTTGAGAGTGTTGATAAAGTAAACCTGTAATTAGTGTTGGTCAAGTAAACCTGTAATTAGTGTTGAGAGTGTTGATAAAGTAAACCTGTAATTAGTGTTGGTCAAGTAAACCTATAATTAGTGTTGAGAGTGTTGGTCAAGTAAACCTGTAATTAGTGTTGAGAGTGTTGATAAAGTAAACCTGTAATTAGTGTTGAGAGTGTTGGTAAAGTAAACCTGTAATTAGTGTTGAGAGTATTGGTCAAGTAAACCTATAATTAGTTTTGAGAGTGTTGGTAAAGTAAACCTGTAATTAGTGTTGGTCAAATAAACCTATAATTAGTGTTGAGAGTGTTGGTCAAGTAAACCTGTAATTAGTGTTGAGAGTGTTAGTCAAGTAAACCTGTAATTAGTGTTGAGAGTGTTGATAAAGTAATTAGTGTTAAGAGTGTTGGTCAAGTAAACCTGTAATTACTGTTGAGAGTGTTGGTCAAGTAAACCTGTAATTAGTGTTCGTCAAGTAAACCTGTAATTAGTGTTGGTCAAGTAAACCTGTAATTAGTGTTGAGAGTGTTGGTCAAGTAAACCTATAATTAGTGTTGAGAGTGTTGGTCAACTAAATAAAGTAAACCTGTAATTAGTGTTGAGAATGTTGGTAAAGTAAACCTGTAATTAGTGTTGAGAGTGTTGGTCAAGTAAACTTGTAATTAGTGTTGAGAGTGTTGGTCAAGTAAATCTGTAATTAGTGTTAAGAGTGTTGGTAAAGTAAACCTGTAATTAGTGTTGAGAGTGTTGGTCAAGTAAACCTGTAATTAGTGTTGAGAGTGTTGGTAAAGTAAACCTGTAATTAGTGTTGAGAGTGTTGGTAAAGTAAACCTGTAATTAGTGTTGAGAGTGTTGGTAAAGTAAATCTATAATTAGTGTTGAGAGTGTTGGTAAATTAAACCTGTAATTAGTGTTGAGAGTGTTGGTCAAGTAAACCTGTAATTAGTGTTGAGAGTGTTGGTCAAGTAAACCTGTAATTAGTGTTGAGAGTGTTGATAAAGTAAACCTGTAATTAGTGTTGGTCAAGTAAACCTTAATTAGAGTTGAGAGTGTTGATAAAGTAAACCTGTAATTAGTGTTGGTCAAGTAAACCTGTAATTAGTGTTGAGAGTGTTGATAAAGTAAACCTGTAATTAGTGTTGGTCAAGTAAACCTATAATTAGTGTTGAGAGTGTTGGTCAAGTAAACCTGTAATTAGTGTTGAGAGTGTTGATAAAGTAAACCTGTAATTAGTGTTGAGAGTGTTGGTAAAGTAAACCTGTAATTAGTGTTGAGAGTATTGGTCAAGTAAACCTATAATTAGTTTTGAGAGTGTTGGTAAAGTAAACCTGTATTAGTGTTGGTCAAGTAAACCTATAATTAGTGTTGAGAGTGTTGGTCAAGTAAACCTGTAATTAGTGTTGAGAGTGTTGGTCAAGTAAACCTGTAATTTGTGTTGAGAGTGTTGGTCAAGTAAACCTGTAATTACTGTTGAGAGTGTTGGTAAAGTAAACCTGTAATTAGTGTTGAGGGCGTTGGTCAAGTAAACCTGTAATTAGTGTTGAGAGTGTTGGTCAAGTAAACCTATAATTAGTGTTGAGAGCGTTGGTCAAGTAAACCTGTAATTAGTGTTGAGAGTGTTGGTCAAGTAAACCTGTAATTAGTGTTGAGAGTGTTGGTCAAGTAAACCTGTAATTACTGTTGAGAGTGTTGGTAAAGTAAACCTGTAATTAGTGTTGGTCAAGTAAACCTGTCATTAGTGTTGAGAGTGTTGGTCAAGTAAACCTGTAATTACTGTTGAGAGTGTTGGTAAAGTAAACCTGTAATTAGTGTTGAGAGTGTTGGTCAAGTAAACCTGTAATTAGTGTTGAGAGTGTTGGTCAAGTAAACCTGTAATTACTGTTGAGAGTGTTGGTAAAGTAAACCTGTAATTAGTGTTAGTCAAGTAAACCTGTCATTAGAGTTGAGAGTGTTGGTCAAGTAAACCTGTAATTAGTGTTGAGAGTGTTGGTAAAGTAAACCTGTAATTAGTGTTGAGAGTGTTAGTAAAGTAAACCTGTAATTAGTGTTGAGAGTGTTGGTAAAGTAAACCTGTAATTAGTGTTGAGAGTGTTGGTCAAGTAAACCTGTAATTAGTGTTGAGAGTGTTGGTCAAGTAAACCTATAATTAGTGTTGAGAGTGTTGGTAAAGTAAACCTATAATTAGTGTTGAGAGTGTTGGTCAAGTAAACCTGTAATTAGTGTTGGTCAAGTAAACCTGTAATTAGTGTTGAGAGTGTTGGTCAAGTAAACCTGTAATTAGTGTTGAGTGTGTTGATAAAGTAAACCTGTAATTAGTGTTGGTCAAGTAAACCTATAATTAGTGTTGAGAGTGTTGGTCAAGTAAATAAAGTAAACCTGTAATTAGTGTTGAGAATGTTGGTAAAGTAAACCTGTAATTAGTGTCGAGAGTGTTGGTAAAGTAAACCTGTAATTAGTGTTGAGAGTGTTGGTAAAGTAAACCTATAATTAGTGTTGAGAGTGTTGGTAAATTAAACCTGTAATTAGTGTTGAGAGTGTTGGTCAAGTAAACCTGTAATTAGTGTTGAGAGTGTTGGTCAAGTAAACCTGTAATTAGTGTTGAGAGTGTTGATAAAGTAAACCTGTAATTAGTGTTGGTCAAGTAAACCTTAATTAGTGTTGAGAGTGTTGATAAAGTAAACCTGTAATTAGTGTTGGTCAAGTAAACCTGTAATTAGTGTTGAGAGTGTTGATAAAGTAAACCTGTAATTAGTGTTGGTCAAGTAAACCTATAATTAGTGTTGAGAGTGTTGGTCAAGTAAACCTGTAATTAGTGTTGAGAGTGTTGATAAAGTAAACCTGTAATTAGTGTTGAGAGTGTTGGTAAAGTAAACCTGTAATTAGTGTTGAGAGTATTGGTCAAGTAAACCTATAATTAGTTTTCAGAGTGTTGGTAAAGTAAACCTGTAATTAGTGTTGGTCAAGTAAACCTATAATTAGTGTTGAGAGTGTTGGTCAAGTAAATAAAGTAAACCTGTAATTAGTGTTGAGAGTGTTGGTAAAGTAAAACTGTAATTAGTGTTGAGAGTGTTGGTAAAGTAAACCTGTAATTAGTGTTGAGAGTGTTGGTAAAGTAAACCTATAATTAGTGTTGAGAGTGTTGGTAAATTAAACCTGTAATTAGTGTTGAGAGTGTTGGTCAAGTAAACCTGTAATTAGTGTTGAGAGTGTTGGTCAAGTAAACCTGTAATTAGTGTTGAGTGTTGATAAAGTAAACCTGTAATTAGTGTTAGTCAAGTAAACCTTAATTAGTGTTGAGAGTGTTGATAAAGTAAACCTGTAATTAGTGTTGGTCAAGTAAACCTGTAATTAGTGTTGAGAGTGTTGATAAAGTAAACCTGTAATTAGTGTTGGTCAAGTAAACCTATAATTAGTGTTGAGAGTGTTGGTCAAGTAAACCTGTAATTAGTGTTGAGAGTGTTGATAAAGTAAACCTGTAATTAGTGTTGAGAGTGTTGGTAAAGTAAACCTGTAATTAGTGTTGAGAGTATTGGTCAAGTAAACCTATAATTAGTTTTGAGAGTGTTGGTAAAGTAAACCTGTAATTAGTGTTGGTCAAGTAAACCTATAATTAGTGTTGACAGTGTTGGTCAAGTAAACCTGTAATTAGTGTTGAGAGTGTTGGTCAAGTAAACCTGTAATTTGTGTTGAGAGTGTTGGTCAAGTAAACCTGTAATTACTGTTGAGAGTGTTGGTAAAGTAAACCTGTAATTAGTGTTGAGAGTGTTGAGAGTGTTGTAAAGTAAACCTGTAATTAGTGTTGAGAGTGTTGGTAAAGTAAACCTGTAATTAGTGTTGAGAGTGTTGGTCAAGTAAACCTGTAATTAGTGTTGAGAGTGTTGGTCAAGTAAACCTGTAATTAGTGTTGAGAGTGTTGGTAAAGTAAACCTGTAATTAGTGTTGGTAAAGTAAACCTGTCATTAGAGTTGAGAGTGTTGGTCAAGTAAACCTGTCATTAGTGTTGAGAGTGTTGGTAAAGTAAACCTGTAATTAGTGTTGAGAGTGTTGGTCAAGTAAACCTGTAATTAGTGTTGAGAGTGTTGGTCAAGTAAACCTGTAATTAGTGTTGAGAGTGTTGGTCAAGTAGACCTATAATTAGTGTTGAGAGTGTTGGTAAAGTAAACCTATAATTAGTGTTGAGAGTGTTGGTCAAGTAAACCTGTAATTAGTGTTGAGAGTGTTGGTCAAGTAAACCTGTAATTAGTGTTGAGAGTGTTGGTAAAGTAAACCTGTAATTAGTGTTGGTCAAGTAAACCTATAATTAGTGTTGAGAGTGTTGGTCAAGTAAATAAAGTAAACCTGTAATTAGTGTTGAGTGTTGGTAAAGTAAACCTGTAATTAGTGTTGAGAGTGTTGGTAAAGTAAACCTGTAATTAGTGTTGAGAGTGTTGGTAAAGTAAACCTATAATTAGTGTTGAGAGTGTTGGTAAAGTAAACCTGTAATTAGTGTTGAGAGTGTTGGTCAAGTAAACCTGTAATTAGTGTTGAGAGTGTTGGTCAAGTAAACCTGTAATTAGTGTTGAGAGTGTTGATAAAGTAAACCTGTAATTAGTGTTAGTCAAGTAAACCTTAATTAGTGTTGAGAGTGTTGATAAAGTAAACCTGTAATTAGTGTTGGTCAAGTAAACCTGTAATTAGTGTTGAGAGTGTTGATAAAGTAAACCTGTAATTAGTGTTGGTCAAGTAAACCTATAATTAGTGTTGAGAGTGTTGGTCAAGTAAACCTGTAATTAGTGTTGAGAGTGTTGGTCAAGTAATCCTGTAATTTGTGTTGAGAGTGTTGGTCAAGTAAACCTGTAATTACTGTTGAGAGTGTTGGTAAAGTAAACCTGTAATTAGTGTTGAGAGCGTTGGTCAAGTAAACCTGTAATTAGTGTTGAGAGTGTTGGTCAAGTAAACCTATAATTAGTGTTGAGTGTTGGTCAAGTAAACCTGTAATTAGTGTTGAGAGTGTTGGTCAAGTAAACCTGTAATTTGTGTTGAGAGTGTTGGTCAAGTAAACCTGTAATTACTGTTGAGAGTGTTGGTAAAGTAAACCTGTAATTAGTGTTGAGAGCGTTGGTCAAGTAAACCTGTAATTAGTGTTGAGAGTGTTGGTCAAGTAAACCTATAATTAGTTTTGAGAGTGTTGGTAAAGTAAACCTGTAATTAGTGTTGAGAGTGTTGGTCAAGTAAACCTGTAATTAGTGTTGAGAGTGTTGGTCAAGTAAACCTGTAATTACTGTTGAGAGTGTTGGTAAAGTAAACCTGTAATTAGTGTTGGTCAAGTAAACCTGTCATTAGTGTTGAGAGTGTTGGTCAAGTAAACCTGTAATTAGTGTTGAGAGTGTTGGTAAAGTAAACCTGTAATTAGTGTTGAGAGTGTTGGTCAAGTAAACCTGTAATTAGTGTTGAGAGTGTTGGTCAAGTAAACCTGTAATTACTGTTGAGAGTGTTGGTAAAGTAAACCTGTAATTAGTGTTGGTCAAGTAAACCTGTCATTAGAGTTGAGAGTGTTGGTCAAGTAAACCTGTCATTAGTGTTGAGAGTGTTGGTAAAGTAAACCTGTAATTAGTGTTGAGAGTGTTGGTAAAGTAAACCTGTAATTAGTGTTGAGAGTGTTGGTCAAGTAAACCTGTAATTAGTGTTGAGAGTGTTGGTAAAGTAAACCTATAATTAGTGTTGAGAGTGTTGGTCAAGTAAACCTGTAATTAGTGTTGAGAGTGTTGGTCAAGTAAACCTGTAATTAGTGTTGAGAGTGTTGGTAAAGTAAACCTATAATTAGTGTTGAGAGTGTTGGTCAAGTAAACCTGTAATTAGTTTTGAGAGTGTTGGTAAAGTAAACCTGTAATTAGTGTTGAGAGTGTTGGTAAAGTAAACCTGTAATTAGTGTTGAGAGTGTTGGTAAAGTAAACCTGTAATTAGTGTTGAGAGTGTTGGTCAAGTAAACCTGTAATTAGTGTTGAGAGTGTTGGTCAAGTAAACCTATAATTAGTTTTGAGAGTGTTGGTAAAGTAAACCTGTAATCAGAATACAAATAATACCTCGAAACGAAATGAAAGTTTGTCCAAGGTTGTATTTTTTAACAACACCACTGAAGCACACTGATTAATTAATCATTGGCTATTTGATGTCAAACATTTGGTAATTCTGACACGTAGTCATCAGAAAAAAAGAAGAAAAAAACTGCTTCATTTTTCCTAATGGAGCAATGGATCTTTTATATGCTCTTTCCCACAGACAGGAAAGCACATACCACGGCTTTTGATCAGTTGTAGTGCACGGGTTGCAACAAGAAAAACAAAACTGAATGATGCCAAAACAGACCTCGCCGTTAGGGAAGGTATCACTCTCGCTCCCCATCTCTCCCCTAAGACTAGTTCAAGGAGAGTAATTTTGAGCTCCCCTTAGGATGCGGAGTTTCATTTATGTAGGACCACAGGGTGTATACTACCAAATCAAATCCCATAGACGACAATAGTAACATATGTGGCTATAACTCCAATCTAATTAAAATTAGCTCCACTATTACATGTGGATCTAACACCAGCCAGTTGGAGCTCATGTCCACCAATCAAAACCTTACTTGCAGAATCCTGCCAGTGATTTAAAACTAACAACACTGCGTAGTCCCCAATGTCCAGGTAACATTTCGTCTGTAAATAATAATTTAAATATTGACCAATCACACTTCGCCTTTTATAACGTTATTTGGGAGCATACAAATTCTAAAAATATCGGGCGAATCTATTTTAGTGGCCGCAGTACAGCGAACCATACCAATACGTACTGGGTGGGTTATCAGTCTTCAATTTTACATTAAAAATTATTTATTTATGTATAAAAAACTAAAACTAAATCAGTCTTCAGTTTTACATTACAAATTATTTATTTTATAAAATAAAACATGTTTTAAGGCATTCGTAATTCACACGAAACATGTCGTATACCCTCAGGATAATTCGGAATGTTTTAAAATTATTTTTAAATCACTGGCAGGATTCTGCAAGTAAGGTTTTGATTGGTGGACATGAGCTCCAACTGGCTGGTGTTAGATCCACATGTAATAGTGGAGCTAATTTTAATTAGATTGGGTATAACTCCTACGTGCAGCGTATCAATCAACATAAACACCACAGATATAAGTACTACCACCCCCACCCTTAAAGTGAATAAAACAAAAACCCTGCTAATTTCAGAGATAACGGGTAGCGTCTATGACTACCCTAGTTCCGCAGAACATTTGAGTATTTTTACAGGTAACTCATATATGTTTCAAGCACAAGGCTACTTGACACAGTGGTACTAGATGAAACAAAATTGAATACATGTTTTGTCCAGATGAAACTATTTTCTTTTTACAACCAACACACATTTATCACTAATCACAGGGCTTATGGTGTTAACGTCTCTATTAAAAGCCGACCAGGATATTACCTGCCCAACAGTTAAAGTTGTATCTAAAATGGCGGTTGTACAGTATTTAGAGGGGAGCGCAAGCCAGATTTTTTTTTTTATCTCTATAGAGAAACTAAGATTAAGACCAAAAAAAGGCCCTCAAATGGGGACGGGGCACAAGTCCCAGTCCCCTCCCCTGGTTTCTACGTGCCTCTCAAAGGCATTGCCCTTTGCGAATAACAGGTCAGGTCAGGTCAGGTCAAAGGGTCTTACGTGCACATTCAGAGCCATAAGCCTAATGAGAAGGGGGGGGGGGGGGGCAGTCTTAAAAATGATGCAGATATTCGAGCAAACTTTGCTGACCTGAGACCTTTTTACCAAGTATTTCCATCATTCTACCCTCAAAATTAGTTGTAATCCATGTAAAAAAAAATGCGTTGTGATTCGTTTGCTGCCCTATATAACTGTTTGGTAGTAACACTGATATGAATAAATGCTGTTATCCAGATTCTGGCATTTTCAGCCTGCCTCCCTATAAAAATGTGAGCCCGCACGCCTATGTCAGAGCAAGACGTTGTAGCGCACGCCTGTCATGGGCGCAAGTGTCGAATTTTGCCGGCTCCTCCGTCCAGGACAGGATTGCGAGTAATAATACTGTAAATTTGTACAGCTTTAAACATGGACGACTCAGTGGTGATTCCCCTCCTGTACGAAAGAAGGAAGAAATGAATTATTTTTAACCAAGTACAAGTTCAAGAGCAAGCTGTCATAACGTTCGCCTGTCATGAGTGCAAGTTCTGACTGCTTCTAACGGCGCATTAGCCTCTACTGAATAGAAGGTTAATCTTTTACTACAAGTCTCTCAGACCCAAAGGATTCATAGATAATAAGATAGATCTATATAGATAGAATATAGTGTCTATTTTAGTTCAAAAAGTGTCTTTTATGACTAGTTTAATAAATGCCCGAATTAAATGAAAATGCCAGAATCTGGATAACAACATTTATTCATGTTAGCATTACTGCCAAACAGCTATATAAGGTTGTAGCCCAGTGGTAAAGTGCTCGTTTGATGCGCGGTCGATATGGGATCGATCCCCGTCGGTGGGCCCATTGGGCTATTTCTCGTTCCCTAGTTACTAATGGAAATATTTAGCGGGTTTCTTCTCTTAGACTTTCTGTCAGAATTACCAAATGTTTGACATCCAATAGCCGATGATTAATAAAATTAATGTGCTCTAGTGGTGTCGTTAAACAAAACAAATTTTAAAAAGCGCCTTTTATGGCCAGTTGAAACACCACCACTATTATTGTGTCCTGTCATTATTATATTGACACCACACCGCCCCGACCCGCCTCGCCCCCGCACCCGCCCCCGCCCCCTCCTTCCACCACCACGATATCTTGAATGGGAGGGAGCACAATCTCTACTGGAGGGGGGTCACAGCCACCAGTCATATTTTAACCTTTATTTATATGGAGTAGGACAAAAATACGTACATTTCCGTCTTCGATGGCGCAGCTTCTTAATGCCCCCTCCCCCCTCCCCACCCCACCCCACCCCTCATTTGCTACGGGTTTTTGCTACTGTTATTTTGTTATATCATATATGCGTACTTCTACGTGACTATGCCCTCCGCCATCAAGTGTATACCAGTATACGGCTGACGTTCCAGTTATTTACACTGATCGTCCTAGTTATGACAGCCATACGACGTGTAGTTATAACACAGTTTCAATGTGATTCGACGTATGTTTTGATTTCGTGTAAAACTGAGAGAGAAAGTTAAATTCGTGTAAAGTGGACTTACCGTTAGAAATGTTTTCCCGTTTGTGATAGCTGTTACTCGGGAGCTTGTTGCCGTGATCTTGGGACAATCCGACAGTGCTAAAAATAGCCATTGTATCATTCAGGGTCAATACTAAGGGCCGCAACTCTATTCATCTGTAGCAACAAGGAATCTTTTCTCCCTGTTTTTAATCAATGTTATTTGATTGTTCAGTGTTGTATATAATGATTAATATTACTCATGTATAAAATTGATGTGTAATAACATTTGTGCTTTAGTTATTTAATAAATAAACTCATCGAGTAAAAAGAAGATTTGTGGATTTGCCCATATCTAAAAATAGCTACACGTCACAATGACTCGAATGATTATGCACACGGGCCCGATGGGGATTTGGAATTTTCCAGATTGTATTTTATTATATGTATTTAAATATAGAACATGTGAAAATACGTTGAATTAATCTGTCTGGGAAAATGGATGGGTTGGGAGCATAGTACAATGTTAATTAAGGGGGGGGGGGGGTAAAAATAATATATATATATATATATATATATATATATATATATATATATATATATATATGTGTGTGTGTGTGTGTGTGTGCGTGCGTGCATGCATGCATGCATGCATACATGCATGCATACATACATACATACATAAAGAATGTAGTTCATTCACGCGCCCGACTTAATGAACAAGAAGGAATAAAATGTGTTGAGTGCATCGTTAAATAAAACATTCCAAAAAATATACAAGAACTAGAAAGAATGATATCTGGAGTGGAGGACTAGAGATGGGGGCATAATCTCAAGTGGGGGCACACACCACCACGTTTTATCTTTATTTATACACAGTATAACAAAAACAACTCCCGTAAATGTTTGTCGTACGGGCCTAGGGTGGGGGTGGGGTGGGGGGCCAATGCATTATTTTAAAGAGCTGGGGGCATAATCTCTAGTGGGGACCACACACCACCACGTTTTATCTTTATTTATACACAGTATAACAAAAACAACTCCCGTAAATGTTTGTCGTACGGGACGAGGGTTGGGGTGTGGTGGGGGGGCCAATGCATTATCTTAAAGAGCTGGCCCCGCTTCCAATCTCTCTCTCTCTCTCTCTCTCTCTCTCTCTCTCTCTCTCTCTCTCTCTCTCTCTCTCTCTCTCTCTCTCTCTCTCTCTCTCTCTCTCTCTCTCTCTCTCTCATTCAGACATCCCTTTATTTACGTTACATGTAATGAGAGCGTCATAACCATCCAAATGTCCGTCTAGCTCCCTTACAGTCAGAGTACTCGGGCTAGGTACTGGCGTGTGAGTGACAGTCCTCCTACAGACGGAGTTGGAACCATATATCGTAGTCAGTAGTAGTTCAGCTCTGTAGGCAAAGCACCCGACACTGACAAGAGTCAAACCCTGGAAGCTAAAGTTTGTTTTGTTTAACGACACCACTAGAGCACATGCATTCATTTATTAATCATCGGCTATTGGAAGGAAGGAATGTTTAACGACACCCCAACACGAAAAATACATCGGCTATTGGGTGTCAAACTATGATCAACATCGGCTATTGGATGTCAAATATTTTGTAATTTTTACATAATTATAATCTTAGAGAGGAAACATTTTTCCATTAGTAGCAAGGGGTCTTTTATATGCACCATCCCATAGACAGGATAACACATACCGCGGCCTTTGATATACCAGTCATAGTGCACTGGCTGGAACGAGAAGTACCCTGGAAGCAGGAAGCAGTCTTGTGCAGGGATATGGTAATGAATATGCTAATGTCATTAGAAATTCTAAATTGTTACATTGTTTTGGTGAATAGATCAACGTATATTGTCATTTTGTTATATTGTATATTTCTTTCTTTTACGACGCATTTAAAGTATAAGAAGACAAAAGAGAACCTTTTAGTTATCTCACAACGATAGAATTTTTAAAATATGAATTTGTGAAAGATAAAAACAATCGGGCTTGTCCGGGATTCGAACCCGGGACCTCTCGCACCCTAAGCGAGAATCATACCCCTAGACCAACAAGCCGGTTGGCAAGAGTTGTGAAATGACCGTACTGCGACAAGTATTCATTATTACATTCCAGACTGTCCATTGTTAATATATCGATAATCGATATAGGTGTACGGGCTTGTATTTATGTGTGTGTGTGGGGGGGGGGGGGGGGGGGGGGGGGGGCAGGCTGCTTTTCGCCCGAATTCAACCAACATGATCATTGTTGAACATGCCCTAATCTGGATAACAACAACATTTATTCATTATTCCTATTAACATTACTGTTTATAATACATTTCCGTCCACTGGTTATCCTTGACTGTTTAAATGTAGTTTATGTTTACAGCTATGTAATGTAAAAGTAAAGTTTGTTTTATTTAACGACGCCGCTAGAGCACATTGATTTTTTATCTTATCATCGGCTCTATGTAATGTAAGTCGCCATGTATACTGTATGTATATAGAAAAGGGCCTCGTAAGTTGTCAAACTTAAACCCGGTTCTTTTGTTCTTTGTACAATAAAATATGTTTTCAATCAATCAATGAATCCCTACGCATTTTTACATGGAATACAACTGAGATTGTGGGTAGAATGAATGAGTGAACGTTTAACGACACTCCAGCACGAAAAATGCACCGGTTATTGGGTGTGATGGAAATACATGGTGAAAAGGTAAATATGTACTACCCAATCCAGTGGCGGATCCAGAAAATCCATTTGGGGGGGGGGGGGGGGGTCAATGACATGAGGCGGAATGCCAATGGAACTTTGGGGAGGTTTGGAGGGGATCGTACAAAAAAATGAAAAATTATAATAAAATTATAACTGTCGCAAAATGTAGGGGGGCGGGCCCCTGTCCCCCCCCCCCCCCCCCCAGATCCGCCTCTGCAATCTATGCAAAAGTCTAAATGACAGATCCCTTGCTGCTTTTTGTGACATTAGTGGATTTCCTTTCTATATATCTAGACGAATTAAGTGTCAAAGTTAAAGTTTGTTTTGTTTAACGACACCACTAGAGCACATTGATTTATTAATCATCGCTTATTGGATGTCAAACATTTAGTAATTCTGACATATAGTCTAAGAGAGAAAAACCGCTATGTGTTTTAATTAGTAGACAGACAGGATAGCACACACCACGGCCTTTGATAAGTGTCGAAGTGACCACATTCTATGTGGGACACCAAACAGCAGTAACTGTGCTGAGGTGTCATTAAACAAATTTCCAAATCCTTTCGTCTTCTTTTTCCATTCTCTTTTTGTTGAAGTCGACACGTATTTGGGTAGAACGTCAATCTGATTAAAATGAGCTCTACTGGTCTACCAGTATATCTAACATCATTGCGTGGACTCCCATGTAATAGTAATTAACCAGTGGAGCTAATTTTAACTAGATTGGGTATAACGTTATATTTCAGTCAACTTCTTATGTTCAGCCACACCCCAGTCCTTGTATGTTTCGGGCGGGGATCTAGCTCGGTTGAGCGCTTGTCTGGGGTGCTTGCGTCGCAGGATCGAACCACGTCAGTGGATCCATTCAACTGCTTGGGTTTGTCTTTTTCCAACCAGTGCACCACAACTGGTATTTGTTTTCCTGTCTGTGTGAAAGTACATATAAAAGATCCCTTGCTGCATTAGAAAAAAACGTAGTGGGTTTTCTCTGATGACTACGAGTCAGAATTACCAAATGTTTGGCATCCAATAGCCGATGATTAATTAATCAATGTTCTCTAGTGGTGTCGTTAAACAAACAAAAAAATGTTTGTATGTTCGGTGTTTTAGGTGGGTAGAGTCGTACTAATTGGTGAATGGGACGCCAGTCACTTCTGGAAGCACTAAGTCTTCTAACCACCTTCTATATATCAACCGTCTTGTCTTATCTTAGTCTGCTTTTTTTCACATACAGTCAAACCTTTCTTTAAAGACCATAAGCCTACGAGACGGGGGGGGGGGGGCGGGGGCGGGGAGGGGCATGGTGACAAATGCCACCCTAGTGCTAGAACAAAACCTCAAATTCGAGCAAAAATGATACAGATATTCGGGCAAAATGTGCAAACCTGAGACCTTTTTACAATGTATTTCCATCATTCTACCGTCAAAATTAGTTGTAATCCATGTAAAAATGTGTAGTGATTCGTTTGCAACCCTATATAGCTGTTTGGTAATAATGCTAATATGAATAAATGTTGTTATGTTGGCATTGTCGTTTAAATCGCGCAAAAGCAAGTCTGCCCCCCACCCCCCCCCCCACCCCACCCCCCCACCACCCTACAAAAACGGGGGCCCGTACGTCCATGTTAATGACTACCTTACACGACAAAATGTGTAGCTCGTTAGTAAGTAATACTTTATACTGAGGGTAAATACACACATATATCCCAAAAATAACCTGAATAGGTTATAACATTCAGGTTGTATTAAAAGGGGCTATGTTTATGCAGGTTTAATTGTACCTTTACACTTTTTCTGTTGTAAATGAATTTCTACACTGCACGACACGACAGACGGCACGTTTGTGACTACGACTTTCATTGTCTAGTATAATGGGATAATTTTAATACAATTTGTCGGTAAAATATTTTGGAAATTAAATACTTTCGGCAAATTTTTTTTAAATAAAATTTCTTTATAGTGTTTGCAAATAAATTATCGCATTTGGTGGAAAAATAAAAGACCAAATACCACCCGACCCCAACAAAAAGCATGTGCTTAACTCCTTTAGCATCAGAACTTGGGGAGGAAGCCTCGTCAAATGTTGTTGAATTAAAGGCACAGACCCTAGTTTCAACCCGTAAAAATGGATACTAAGTTTGGTTAAGGTACAAACCTGTAACTCATTTGGATAATGTTACAAGAGAGTGAAACAAGAGTCTGTGACGTTGAAATGGTGAAATATCGTTAAAAATAGACTAAAACTCGACTCTTTAACTGTTACTTCTCAGACGCACGTGCGGTTTTAAAAATATAAAAAATGCATTTTGTGGTATATGTATTAGAAACACCAGGATGACCAGAAAAACTTCGGTTGTTCGGAAATGGATAATCTAAACAATAAAATATAAGTAAAGTTTTATTTCAGTGATCATAAACGGCTTTAATAGTGAAAAATATGCCTTAGTGTTTAAAAACTAGGGTCTGTCTGTTTAATATATTGCAAGCAAGACATTGTTATTATTTGTTGTTAACTTGCTTTTAAGGGGTCGGGTTGACTCGCCCCACTTCAGAGTGCGCTTTACCCCACAGGTACATCCCAACCACATTTCATAAAGTTGACAAACTAATGACAGAATTATACTGATTAAATGACTTGAAATATACATTTAAACACAAATAGAAAATTGTGAATTCGTAAAATTGGACTACTCCCATTTTGGAAAATAGTGGAAATAACCATTTCTGGTTGTCAGGAATACAGGACAGGGGACGTTAGTAGGCCATTTATATTACCTTTAACTAGAAATATTTCACAATGTTGAGAAGCGGAACATGTTCCTTTAAGATATTTGCCAGGGTCAGTGAAGATAGTTGATGAAATCTAGGTGAAACAGCCGGTCTGTCACACAGTGTTAAAAATAGACCGCTCGTCGCCATTTCCACCGAGTGCAGATACCTTCTGAAGCGTTGACGTTTAGAGTGAAATCATGTTCGGTGTTGTTGTCGCTGCTGCTGCTGCTGCTGTTGTCGCGTGTACCGTAGTCGTTGTCAGCGGGCAGGATTGTATCCCTGGAGATAACTGTAAACTGCCGAACTGCCGTTGCTCCAACGACCCAGATATTCCAGGTATTGTAGACGGTAATGGCATTAAAGAAAGCTGTACCAAAAGCCATTGACACAGATTGGTATAGCGTCCGAAGCTTTGGGACATGGGGAATTGGTATCAATTGTTGGCATCTTCCAACGCCTTTGTTGTTCTTACTGTGTGTTTCTTTTGTTTAACGACATCGCGAGAGGACAGTGGTTTATTGAATGTCAAACATCTAGTAATTTTGATATATAGTCTTAGAGAGGAAACCCGCTACATTTGTCCATTTGATATGCCATTTGATATGCCAGTCGTGGTGCACTAGCTGGAACGAGAAATAGTCGAATGGGTCCACCGACGGGGGTCGATCCCAAACCGACCGCGCATCAAGCGAGTGCTTTACCATTGGGCTACGTCCCGCTCTTGTTGTAACAGATACTTCTCCGAGATACGTGCGTTTTTAAAATATGATAAATGCATTTCGTGGTATTAGAAACACCAGTCGTATGGAAATCAATATCATTGCTACATATCGTTACCATCTTCATCAACATCCTAATCATTACACCTTTCAGGGAAGCTGTCAAGGGCTGGTGATCTTTGAGTAAAATGTCATCATCATCATCGCTATCATCATCTTCGTCTTCATCACCATCAACATTGTCTTCATTATAAAGATGGCATCAATACATCGCGATACCTTCTACATCATCATCATCGCTATCATCATCTTCGTCTTCGTCACCATCAACATTGTCTTCATTATAAAGATGGCATCAATACACCATCAACATTGTCTTCATTGTAAAGATGGCATCAATACATCTCGATACCCTCTACATCATCATCATCGCTATTATCATCTTCGTCTTCATCACCATCAACATTGTCTTCATTGTAAAGATGGCATCAATACACCATCAACATTGTCTTCATTGTAAAGATGGCATCAATACATCTCGATACCTTCTACATCATCATCATCGCTATCATCATCTTCGTCTTCATCACCATCAACATTGTCTTCATTATAAAGATGGCATCAATACATCATCAACATTGTCTTCATTGTAAAGATGGCATCAATACATCTCGATACCTTCTACATCATCATCATCGCTATCATCATCTTCGTCTTCGTCACCATCAACATTGTCTTCATTGTAAAGATGGCATCAATACATCGCGATACCTTCTACATCATCATCATCGCTATCATCATCTTCGTCTTCGTCACCATCAACATTGTCTTCATTGTAAAGATGGCATCAATACATCGCGATACCTTCTACATCATCATCATCGCTATCATCATCTTCGTCTTCGTCACCATCAACACTGTCTTCATTGTAAAGATGGCATCAATACATCGCGATACCTTCTACATCATCATCATCGCTATCATCATCTTCGTCTTCATCACCATCAACATTGTCTTCATTGTAAAGATGGCATCAATACATCGCGATACCTTCTACATCATCATCATCGCTATTATCAACTTCGTCTTCATCACCATCAACATTGTCTTCATTGTAAAGATGGCATCAATACATCGCGATACCTTCTACATCATCATCATCGCTATCATCATCTTCGTCTTCATCACCATCAACATTGTCTTCATTGTAAAGATGGCATCAATACATCTCGATACCTTCTACATCATCATCATCGCTATCATCATCTTCGTCTTCATCACCATCAACATTGTCTTCATTGTAAAGATGGCATCAATACATATCGATACCTTCTACATCATCATCATCGCTATCATCATCTTCGTCTTCATCACCATCAACATTGTCTTCATTGTAAAGATGGCATCAATACATCTCGATACCTTCTACATCATCATCATCGCTATCATCATCTTCGTCTTCATCACCATCAACATTGTCTTCATTGTTGATCCTGTCCTGGACGGAGAAGCCAGCGAAAGCCGTGGTATATGCTATCATATCTGTGGGATAGTGCATATAAAATATCTCTTCCTACTAGTTGAAAAATCTTATCTTGGACGGCAGAGCCGGCATAAGTTGACACCCACGCCCATGACAAGCATGCGTTACAACAACTGGCTCAAAATGTACGTTATACCCTATGACATGACCTGACCTGACATAATGGGAAAATGTAGCGTGTTTCATCTCTACGACAATATGTTAGAATTACCAAATGTTTGACATCCAGTAGCCGATCGTTGATTAACAAATCAATGTGCTCTAGAGGTGTCGTTAAATAAAACAAACTTTAACTTTTATTACACATTCTAGGAAAGCTGCCTCAGTGTTGGTGACATTTGAAATCATCGTTGTCATCATCATCATCATCATCATATTCATCATCATCATTATCTTATTCATTACCATCATCACCATCATCATCATTATATTCGTCGTTAACATCATCGTCATCATGGCATCAATAATATTGCTACATATCGTTACCATCTTCATCATCCTAATCATTACACTTTGTAGGGATTCTGTCACCATCAAAATTATCTTCATCGTCAGCATTATCGTAAAGATGGCACCAGTACGTCTCGTTACCATCTTCAATATTATTCTAATCATTACACATTGTAGGGAAGCTGCCCCGGTCGGACACCCCTCAGATGGTGCTGGTGACCTGTACATCTCGTTAATTTCTTCTCTATCATCCTAATCATTACACATTGTAAGGAAGCTGACCTGGTCGGACACCCCTCAGATGATGCTGGTGACCTGTACATCTCGTTACCTTCTCCATCATTCTAATCATTACACATTGTAGGGAAGCTGCCCTGGTCGGACACCCCTCAGATGGTGTTCGTGACCAGTACATCTCGTTACCTTCTTCTCCATCATTCTAATCATTACACACTGTAGGGAAGCTGCCCAGGTCAGACACCCCTCAGATGATGCTGGTGACCTGTACATCTCGTTACCTTCTCCATCATTCTAATCATTACACATTGTAGGGAAGCTGCCCTGGTCGGACACCCATCAGATGGTGCTGGTGGCCAGTACATCTCGTTACCTTCTCCATCATTCTAATCATTACACATTGTAGGGAAGCTGCCTCGGTCGGACACCACTCAGATGGTGTTCGTGACCAGTACATCTGGTTACCTTCTTCTCCATCATTCTAATCATTACACACTGTAGGGAAGCTGCCCAGGTCAGACACCCCTCAGATGATGCTGGTGACCTGTACATCTCGTTACCTTCTCCATCATTCTAATCATTACACATTGTAGGGAAGCTGCCCTGGTCGGACACCCATCAGATGGTGCTGGTGGCCAGTACATCTCGTTACCTTCTCCATCATTCTAATCATTACACATTGTAGGGAAGCTGCCTCGGTCGGACACCCCTCAGATGGTGTTCGTGACCAGTACATCTCGTTACCTTCTTCTCCATCATTCTAATCATTACACACTGTAGGGAAGCTGCCCAGGTCAGACACCCCTCAGATGATGCTGGTGACCTGTACATCTCGTTACCTTCTTCTCCATCATTCTAATCATTACACACTGTAGGGAAGCTGCCCCGGTCGGACACCCCTCAGATGATGCTGGTGACCTGTACATCTCGTTACCTTCTCCATCATTCTAATCATTACACATTGTAGGGAAGCTGTCCCGGTCGGACACCCCTCAGATGGTGCTGGTGACGTTCGAGGAGGCTGTCAACGAGGACGACGTGCCGCTGTACGAGTCTATCTTCAAGCAGGGCAACCCGAATGGGTGTCCGCCACGTGGCACGTTCTTCGTGAAGCACAAGTCGACGGACTACGAGATCGTCAGGGCTCTCTTCGATAAGGGTCACGAGTTCGGGGCGGAGTCCATCAACGGAATCGTGCCCACCACCGAGGAGGAGTGGCGGAGGAATTTGAAGTGTAAGAATTTCATTAATTGTTTTGTTCTATTCTGCTTTTGTTTTGTTTTGTTCTGTTCTGCTTTTGTTTTGTTTTGCTCTGTTCTTGTTTTTGGGTTGTTGTTGTTTTTTGTTTTTGTTTTCTGCTTTTGTTTGGTTTGCTTTGGTTTGGTAGGTTCTCTTGGTGGGATGGGGTCTTCTTCTTTTTTTCTTCTTTTTTTGGTGGGGGATTGTTCTGTTGTGTTCAAGGGTTTTTTTTCTTTTCTTTTCTTTTCTTTTCTTTTTTGAAGTTGTTGTTTTTTGTTGTTGTTGTTTCGTTCTTGCTGGGGGGGTTTTGGGGGGTTTTGGGGGGTGTTGGGGGGGGTTGCATAGTTGGGGGGAATTTGTTTTATTGCTGGGGGGTTTTTTTGTTGTTTTTTTGTATGGAGTTATGAGTTTTTTCTGTTGTTGTTGTTGTTTGGGGTTTTTTGTGTTGTTGGGGGATGTTGATAGGGATATCTTTATTGGGTCTACGACTGGGTTCCCATTAAAAGAAACGTTCTTTGCTCTGCGTCAATCTGCGTCGGTATCCTAAAGTCATTTTATCATCAATCTTTAACAGACAGTCATTTTATCATCCATTTTTAACAGACAGTCATTTTATCATCCATCTTTAACAGACAGTCATTTTATCATCCAGTTTTAACAGACAGTCATTTTATCATCCATCTTTAACAGACAATGATTTTATCATCCATCTTTGACAGACAGTCATTTTATCATCCAGCTTTAACAGACAGTCATTTTATCATCCATCTTTGACAGACAGTAATTTTATCATCCATCTTTGACAGACAGTCATTTTATCATCCAGCTTTAACAGACAGTCATTTTATCATCCAGTTTTAACAGACAGTCATTTTATCATCCATCTTTAACAGACAATGATTTTATCATCCATCTTTGACAGACAGTCATTTTATCATCCAGCTTTAACAGACAGTCATTTTATCATCCATCTTTGACAGACAGTAATTTTATCATCCAGCTTTAACAGTCATTTTATCATCCAGCTTTAACAGACATTCATTTTATCATCCAGTTTAACAGACAGTAATTTTATCATCCATCTTTGACAGTCATTTTATCATCCAGCTTTAATAGACAGTCATTTTATTATCCAGCTTTATTTCTCGCTCCAGCCAGTGCACCACGACTGGTATATTAAAGGCCGTGGTATGTGTTGAATGGTGCATATAAAAGATCCCTTGCTGCTAATCGAAAAGAGGAGCCCATGAAGTGGCGACAGCGGGTTTCCTCTCTCAATATCTGTGTGGTCCTTAACCATATGTCCGACGCCATATAACCGTAAATAAAATGTGTTGAGTGCGTCGTTAAATAAAACTTTTCCTTCCTTCCTTCATCCATGTTTAACAGTCATTTTATCAGCTATCGTTAACGTTCACTTACTTTTCATATTATTTCTGACCGTATGACGCTTTCATACCTACGTATTTTCAGTCGTCAAGGACGAGCTGATAAAAGCCGGATTACCCGCAGAAGACATCCTCGGGGTGAGAGCGCCCAATCTCATGGCTGGGGGTCTGAAAGAGTTCGTTGCCCTGGGGGACAACAAGTTCCTGTACGATGCGTCGTGCATCACGTCCACCTTCATTGAACAAGGCAACACCAAGTGGCCGTACACCTACGACTTCGTTGATGACGTACCTAAGTGCAACATCGGCACGACGTTAGACGTGAAATTCCCAGGTTAGTTGGGTTTATATTGTAGACTTGCATCAGGGTCGCAAGGATGACTAGATAAAACAGGGTGGAAGGAGATCCAGTTAGCTTGGGTTGGAGTGGAGTTATAATAACACAAAATTATATATGTGTTCATTTACTGGGTCTTTGATGCCTAGAAAATATTCAATCTAATTTTTTTCTTAGTCTCTCTCTCTCTCTCTCTCTCTCTCTCTCCATTTCTACCTCCCTCCTCTCTCTCTCTCTCTCTCTCTCTCTCTCTCTCTCTCTCTCTCTCTCTCTCTCTCTCTCTCTCTCTCTCTCTCTCTCTCTCGCGTTAATGTAATCTTCATCTTCTATCTTTTTCTTCAATACATTAAAACAGTTATCTAAAATCATATTAAACAAATCATGTGTATATCAACCAACTATGAATACGACAGATCGCAAACACTGGGTAATACAGGTTGTTTTTTAACAGGACGAGATCTAGCAGTTTAGTCACTAGTCAGTAGAATGCTCTACTAAGATGCTAACGTCGTAGGATCGAACCATCTCAGTGGAGCCAATTATCTGATTGGGTTTATCCAGTATCAACCAGTGACCCACGACTGATATATCAAAGATCGTAGAATGTGCTGTCCTGTCTGTGGGGAAAGTGCATATAAATGGAATGCTAATGGAAAAATGTAGCGATTTCATCAAAGACTACGGATGAAAAATTACCATTTGTTTGACATCCAATAGTCAGTAAATCAATGTTCTCTAGTGGTGTCGTTAATCAAAACAAACATTTAAGTTTTAACCTTATTTGAAGCTGGGCTAAGTTCAAATGTTTCGTCTTTTCTAGGAAAATGGCAGTTTTTGATACCTGTACTGAACTACAAAAACAGCACGTGCGCCGTGCCCCAGGGCTGTACTACCGTCCTGACCCAGAGGGACGCTTTTGATATGTTCTTTGATAAGTAAGTACAACAGTAGCTACGTGTACGTGTAGCATAAAGCGCAAACTCCATTTGTCCGTTATGCGTATGTGTATACATAATCCACTGTATGTTAAATTGCATTTTATTATTGTGTACATAAGGTGAGACTTTAAAAAAAAAAAAATTAATCTGTCTGTCTGTCCGTAATGCGTAATTCGTATTAATCTAGTGGCGGGACGTACCCCAGTGGTAAAGCACTCGCTTGATGTGCGGTCGGTCTAGGATCGATAGCCGTCGGTGAGCTCATTGGGCTATTTCTCGTCGCAGCCAGTGCACCACGACTGGTATACCAAAGGCGAGTTGTAAGATAAATGGTATCCAACGGACACGAATGTAGTATCCTATTTCTTACGTATCTTCAGAAAATAGTTTTAAAATAAATTTAAACGCCTTTTCCAACTAAAACCTATGTACCCCTAGTCAATTTCAGTTTAACTTTTTTTCATTGGATGGTATGGCATTGATGACCTGGTCATCACCTAGGAGTAGCCATTCGTATGTCTTTAAAATGTTTTCGCACGGGTATGTAAGAAAATGTGTTTAAAAGTGATGAGTACCTTTAAAGATGCAATTGTGCATGCACGTTTCTTTGGCATTATCTCTCTCTCTCTCTCTCTCTCTCTCTCTCTCTCTCTCTCTCTCTCTCTCTCTCTCTCTCTCTCTGTCTCTCTCTCTCTCTTTAAAATGTTAAATCCTAGACGATGCCTTTACCTAACTGTTCTTTGTTATTCCAGTTTCTCTAAACACTACGAGGGCACGAGAGCGCCGTTCGTGCTGGTCATTTCCGCGGACTTCGTCAAAACCGATTTCAAGTTGGCCGGTCTCACGCAGTTTCTCGAGTACGTCAGAGCAGCTTTTGAGGTCAGTTACCATGGATACGCAATAACGTATTAATTTTATCTAATCAAAGTGTCGCATTTGGCAAGAAATGTCTATTATTAAGTCTGCGGAAGATTTCTTTTCTTATAAACTAGATCAAATATCCAAATCCCTTGTTAAAATGTTCCAATACGTACAGAATTTAAAAAGTGAAGTTTGAGCTACTAGAAGCATTAGAACGACCAAAAACACATTCGATAGACAGACACTGATGTTTATTATTATTATCTCTTTTTTTATTAACACAATTAAATGTTTATGGGAAATTGTAGAAAAATATTAAGTAGAGTAGGTCGGCTATTTTTTTTAGAAAAGTAATATGTAATTATATGATATTAAACGAGCTTCCATTTCGTATCATATTTTTGTCTCGAGTGAAATAATGTTCACTTGTCACGAACTTTAGCGAGTTACAATGGAAATTATTTCACGAGGAACATAAACATGATACGAAATGGTAGCGAGTTTAATATCCTATTTATTACCCACAATCGATCTTGTGTATTTCTCAGCTCGTTTGGTTGACGTTCATGTAAGGTTGTTGTGCGCCAATCGATGATTTGGGGTTCTAGTGCGATATTTTTGGTGGGATACTTTGATATGTACCAAGATATTTTTAACCATATGGGTAATAATATGTAATTTTAGTCCTTAAAGAGACTGTTATATAGATATAGATAACCTTTCTGAAATGGTGCCAAATATGAGAAACTAGCAATATAGGTTTTAAAAGTGAATGATTCCTTGAATTACTAATAACAGTAAAATGGTTGTGGGGTTTTTGCATGTAAACATTACTTTCCTTTGGTGGGATGTATTCCAGTGGTAAAGCGTTCGCCTGATGGGCGATCGGTTTGGGATCGGTCCCCGTCGGTGGTCAATTGGGCTATTGTTCGTTCCAGCTAGTGCACCGCGACTGGTATATCAAAGGCCGTGGTATGTGTTATCCTGTCTGCGGGATTATGCATATGAAAGATCCCTTGCTACTAATGGGAAAATGTAGCGGGTTTCCTCTCTATGACTGTGTTAAAATGACCATATGCTTGACATCCAATAGCCAATGATTAATAAATCAACGTGCTCTAGTGGTGTTATTTAACAAAACAAACTTTATTTTCATTTCTTTCGTACATTTTCAGGACACGTGGGTGGTGACGGCTCGCCAAGCCCTGCAGTGGGTTCAAGACCCTACTTCCAATGCCAACATCACGGATTTCGGTCCCTGGAAGTGTTAATCCTTGTTGTGACGCTATATATATATGAGCTTGAACAGACTGTTTTATTGCATTCGGGAGAAAGAACATGAGATAAAGTGTAGACATAAATATACGAGAGATTGTCAAGATTTGAAAATTATTATTTACTCATAATAAAAATCATGTTAATTCGTCTACTAAATGTGAGTTTTTGTGGTATTTACGGTATGGTACTTAAAATTTGCCGTGAAGTTGTGTATGTGCGTATTTAAGCGGTAGTTTGTGCCTCCCCCTACCCCTATTCCCCTTTTGCTTTGTACTTATACAGAACCACATGCCAATTGATTTCTCATGTTGTTTTTGCACACGTTTACAGTGCGCAAGAATAGTATTAAGTACTACGAGACCGCGTAAAGGTTGCGCACTACAAACGAGTGCAATAAATAGCACGGGAGAATTTGTATTACACATATGCTCAATAAAATAGGTTGTCTTATTGTACGGTCAGAATGTTCATGGTTACTTTAGTAAGATTAAATGGATGTGTAATGTAATAACCCTTTAAAACGGGTCTGTTTTGGAAAATATTATATATGTGTATAATAATTCGCATAGTTGCTGCTACAGTGAAACCCCTCTAAACCGGACACCCTTAATACCAATTAAAATGTCCGGTTTTAAGAGGTATCCGATTTAGAGAGGTTAAGTTCTGTATTGATTTTTAAAAAAGGACCGTGAAAAAATGTCTGTTTTGGAGGGAATTCCGGTTTAGAGAGGGTCCGATTTTGAAAGGTTTCACTGTATTACCAAATGGATGGTCGTCTGACGATATTTGATCCCACCACCTATTGAAGCCCAAGTCGTGATGTAACCACTAGACATACTCTTGACAAAGATTAAACCAAAGTGTTATCAGCGTTGGCTATACACTCGATCCTCATTATGCAACCACCTGTGTTAAACAGTCATTTGACTCTTCCTTTAAAAGCTAGGGTTTAAGCTCTGGCTCGACAAATCGCCAAATGCGAGCTAAAGTTCAAATCTGCGGTGTATTTCATTACCAATTCTAAAAAATTAAAACCAAAAGTCTTTGTCTAAAACCATCCACTTTAAAAAAAACACAGCACGAAGTTAAAATTTGACGTTTCGTCTGTATAATACAGACTTTTTCAACAAAAAACCCAGACAAATGGAAAATGGCTTATCGTTTGTTTAAAGATACACCGCCATTTTTGCCGACTAAATTATATATATGTGTCTACAGATTTTCTGACATTGGCGCGCAAATATGATTTTATTGGGGGTGGGAGTGGGGGGTGGGGGTGGGCATCAACACTGTCTACGAGTCTTATCTATTATATAGGCGATATATAGACACAAAAGGTGGTAAGGAAAACAGTGGTGAGACCGAAAGGCATAGCCTCCAGCTGTTTGGGAATGATAAGGTGAGGTACTTTACTTACTTTCCCTTATCTATGTAGTGAGCCCATTGGGATATTTTTTACTCCAGCTAGTGCATCACGACTGGTATATCAAAGGCCGTGATATGTGCTATCCTGTCTATGGAATGGTGCATATAAAAGATCCATTGCTGCTAATCGAAACGAGTAGTCCATGAAGTAGCGACAACGGGTTTCCTGTCTCAATATCTGTGTGGTCCTTAACCATATGTCTTGACGTCATATAACCGTAAATAAAATGTGTGGAGTGCGTCTTTAAATAAAACATTTCCTTCCTTCCTTATCTACATGTGTATGTAAGATTCTTTTCAACAACGTCCACCTTGGGCCCACTTTTACATATGATGTATCGTAAAATAAAGGTTTTACTGTACCATTTATAGAAAACAAGTTAGAATGTGGGAATAGCCGGTGTCGTGAAATATGTCTCTCCACCCCCCCCCCCCCCCCCCCCCCCCCCCCAAAAAAAAAAATCGACCGGCGATTCTAAAATCGCCCCATCCTCCAAAAATACTCAAAATCGATCGAGATATTACATATTCCCCACTAAAAGGTACACTTAAAAACTGTATTTTCGAGGTACGTTCAAGTCTGGGGGAGAGGTGATAGATGTGTAAAACAATACGGCATCTGTCGGGCATAGATCCTAATACATTTTGCACCGCAGGAAGATGCTCTACCTATTTATTTTATTGGGGTTTTTTATACTATCGTTCGTTAGGAATTTAGGAATTATTTGACTGGATCCTACCATTTGCAATATAAGCACCGAGTAAAACCACGGACGTTCGGGTCCCGGTTGGAGTTTTTGGTTGTTTATGTTATGCAATTTTATTAACATGCATCTATCCAAAAATGGTAGAACAACTCGTTGGAACGAGTCATACACTGTGTTGTCCTATACATAGTATATACGAAGAAGGAAATGTTTTATTTAACGAAGCACTCAACACATTTTATTTACGGTTATATGGCGTCGGACATATGGTTAAGGACCACACAGATATTGAGAGAGAAAACCGGCTGTCGTCACTTCATGGGCTACTCTTTTCGATTAGCAGCAAGGAATCTTTTATATGCATCATCCCACAGACAGGATAACAGATACCACGGCCTTTGATATACCAGTCGTGGTGCACTGGCTGGAGCGAGAAATATCCCAATGGGCCCACCGACGTGGATCGATCCCAGACCGCCCGCGCATCAAGCTAACGCTTTACCACTAGGCTATGTCCCGCCCCTCAATATATACGACAACACTGGATATGAATCGTTCCTTCCAGTGGTACTAACTAAACACACACAAAAACACAATCAGGACCCGAACTCCCGAAAGTAAAACCAGTTCATTGAATAACAAGTATTTTTAGATAAATTGTTTATTACCAAAATAGGTCACACCAAATAACATATTATGTTTGCTTCCATTACGCTTACGTCCAGGACAAACAGTTCCTACAAATACAAGAAAAACAACATATAGTAAACGTTTTTCAATCTAGTCATACTTTGAGTCATGAACAGAAACATGCGCAAACAATGCGTTAAAATAGGTCACACGAAAGCTTGCGCATGTTTAATTATTTTTAAAATTCAATAAATAAACAATATAATATATAATTATCTGTAAAAATATATTCTTAAATAAGCAGGTTATAGTTAATAACCCTCCCCACTCTCTCTCTCTCTCTCTCTCTCTCTCTCTCTCTCTCTCTCTCTCTCTCTCTCTCTCTCTCTCTCTCTCTCTCTCTCTCTCTCTCTCTCTCTCGCTGTCTGTCAAAATGACCCATGTTTCACATCCAATAGCCGATGATTAATAAAATTAATGTGTTTTAGTGGTGTGAAACAAAACAAACAGAAGCTTCAATCAAAGAACTGTTCAAGCACGCTAGCCGTGGACACGTTCTCTGACTTTGCCAGAGGGATATTTCCACGACACCAGGTTTGAGTTCAGCCAGATAGAGCAAAAAACGTCCGCAGGACTGGTTTATGTGCTCCATGGTAAACCAAATGCTCACGTCGGGAACCAATCAAATAATCTGTGAACGTTACCAAACGTTACCTGGATAAACTTGGGACTGCAGTATTGTAACTGTCGATTATGTTACGAATGAGTGTAAAATTTAACGGACGAAATGTCACCAGAACAAAAAGTTTACAGAAAAAAGGTCATAAGAACACAAAGTGGCTTTGGATCATGTCAGATCTACAAACGTGAAGCAGGCTGTATGAACAGTAAGATATACATTTCAGTCAGACTGTGTATTCACCGAGCGGGACCTACCTTCAGCAAAACGTCTGTTTAATGTCCGGATACAAAGTTGTTGCCTCCACCAAATCCTGCACCTCTCCATGCGGCGTCGTTTCCACCGACGATCGCTCCTCCTCCGAGACCAATTCCAAGAACACCGCCATTGCCGCCTACGATGCCATGACCTACATTGCCGCCTCCGACGCCATGACCTACATTTCCGTCAACGAATCCGATATTTCCGCCACCGAGTCCAGCACCCCTCCAGGCAGCATCGTTTCCACCAATGAATCCGCCACCGTTGTCAAAACCGACAGCGCCACCAAATCCAACTCCAGATCCATGTCCTCCATTGCCGTGAGCAAATCTATTTCCAGATACAAATACGACTCTATTGCCGCCGCCAACTCCATGGCCTATATTGCCGCCTCCAACTCCATGGCCTATATTGCCGCCACTAACTCCATGGCCTATATTGCCGCCCACAACTCCATGGCCTACATTGCCGCGACCAAATCCACCACCGCCAATGATTCCGATACTTCCGCCACCGAGTCCAGCACCCCTCCAGACAGCATCGTTTCCACCAATGAATACGCCACCGTTGCCAAAACCGACAGCGCCACCAACTCCAACTCCAGATCCATGTCCTCCATTGCCGTGAGCAAATCTATTTCCAGATACAAATCCGACTCCATTGCCGCCGCCAACTCCATGGCCTAGATTGCCGCCACCAACTCCATGGCCTACATTGCCGCCACCAAATCCACCGCCGCCAATGATCCCGATATTTCCGCCTCTGAATCCAGCGCCCCTCCAAGCAGCATCGTTTCCTACAACGAATCCGCCTCCATTGAAATTGTTGTTGACGAACCCAGATCCTCTGTTATTGAAACGTCTGCCGCCCCCGGCGTTGTTCCAAGCGAAGGCAGAACAACAACAGAGAGCGACAACAGCTACAGAAAACAGTCTGAAAAAACAAAACAACAAAAACCTGTTTAAGAAAGTGCGATCTTAAAGGTACTTAGCCCTCAAAACGAAGGTCTTTTTATTTCTTAATTTTTTTCGAGAAAATTGACGATAGTTTTTGTTAATCTATATCACCAGTTATACACCAAAATAATATAAAATTATGAGCGTGTTTAATAGAACCCATAATGGAAGGGTCCGTAGCCATGACTCACTGTCGTGTCTATAAAGGAAGGCTGTTCTTCACCAAGATGAGAAGCGGTCAGGCCCTTTATAAGGGCCCTATGGGCAACCTAGGGAGACACCACAGCATCGTAAAGGTCTAAAATTAACGAGCTACTCACTAATATTCACTAGATTCACTAATATCAAAACCTATATTAGCTCGGCCATTTACCTTTCGACCGACCGTTCACAATTGCGCCAAATTCCCTCAATCAAAATTGCGCACCCTTTTCTCTTTGGCATTTAACTGCTCCATTCAAATTCCATAGCACCACCACCACCCCCACCCGCCTGCAGGCGGTCCCTCCTCTCCCCCCCCCCCCCCCACCTTTCCAAAGGCCGGCTCTTGTGCCCATGACAGGCGTGCGCTACAAAAGCTTGTTCTGAATGTGCACGTAAAACCCTATGACATGACATGACATGACACCAAGATGTATGGTTCCAACTTAGTATGTAGGAGGACTGCCGCTTTATGGCAATTCATGCGCACAAAACCGTTGTTCAGCTTCGTTAAACAATGACACGTGTGAATGAATGAATGAATGAATGAATGAATGTTTAACGACACCCTAGCACGAAAAATACATCGGCTATTGGGTGTCAAACTATGGTAATGCAAATAAATAAAGTGATGATCAACATCAATATAAAAATTCAAGGTTTTACTAAAACAGTGTAAAGAACTGTGCAAAAACACAAATATCACAGAATTTTACGGATACTGAATTTTACTCAAAACTTCAATTTTGTATGCAATCACGGATGTTAAAGTTTAAAGTCTGGTTTTGTTTAACGACACCACTAGAGCACATCGGCTATTGGATCTCAAACATTCTTTAATTTTTGACTCGTGCTCTAACAGGAAAGCCAGTAAAATGTTTTGTTAGCAGCAAATAATATTTTATGTATTTTGCCACAGTAAGGACACATGGATCTACATACAGTAATATTTTATGTATTTTGCCACAGTAAGGACACACGGATCTGCATACAGTAATATTTTATGTATTTTGCCACAGTAAGGACACACGGATCTGCATACAGTAATATTTTATGTATTTTGCCACAGTAAGGACACACGGATCTGCATACAGTAATATTTTATGTATTTTGCCACAGTAAGGACACACGGATCTGCATACAGTAATATTTTATGTATTTTGCCACAGTAAGGACACACGGATCTGCATACAGTAATATTTTATGTATTTTTCCACAGTAAGGACACACGGATCTGCATACAGTAATATTTTATGTATGTTTCCACAGTAAGGACACACGGATCTGCATACAGTAATAATTTATGTATTTTTCCACAGTAAGGACACACGGATCTGCATACAGTAATATTTTATACACTGAACTATAGGTTTTTGCAGAACATTGCTCAAACTATTTTGAAGACGAAGTATATTTAAAGCACCCAAGGGACTGTATATTCATTCATTCATTCATTCATTCATTCATAGTCAACACATTCATGGAAAAACATTAGCCACATGGGTTTTGCGTCCAGGCCAGTTGGGTAGTGGTTACTGGGAGAGTTATTAGTGTAGTAGGCTTGCCACCTCCACATTGAGACCTTGAAACTCGCTCTGGGTGGAAAACCGTACCGAGGTGCGAACTTAGTACCTATCGGCTTTCATGCCAATAGCTTATCCTAAACATCACCTAGGCTGGTCACTGGAACACGAGCCTGGTGGTAGCTGAGAGATAGAGAAACAATCAGTACCGTACATATTCTAAGATACGGTCGATCTTCAAGAGTTAAATATTGTTTTATTGAACGACACCTCTGGAGCATATTGATTTATTCATCACCGACTGGATAGAACGATTTAGTATATAAATCTGGTGTAAACACCAATTAAAACCAATTAAATGAATAACAAATAGTTTTTCAGATACATTGTTTATTACCAAAATAGGTCAAACCAAATAACATATATTTTCTTCCATTGTAACCCACTCTCACGTCCAAGACAAACTGTTCCTGCAAATACAAGAAAACGCATACTGTATGTAACTTTCTTTTCTTTTTTCTTCTTTTTTTCTCCTTTTTTTTCTTCTTTTTTTTCTTGTTTTCTTGTTTTTCTTTTTTTTTTCTTTTTTTTTCTTTTTCCTTTTTTCTTTTCTTTTGCATATTACAACAGTTCTAATATACATGATATATGAAAGCATAAAAATGATATGATATATGAGGTTAACCGTGAAAACTGGAAATAATGGACAGAGAGTTAAAGAAGGAAGGAAGAAAGAAAGAGAGAGAGAGGGGGAAGAGAGAGAGAGAGAGAGAGAGAGAGAGAGAGAGAGAGAGAGAGAGAGAGAGAGAGAGAGAGAGAGAGAGAGAGAGAGAGAGAGACAGACAGACAGACAGACAGACCGACAGAGACAGAGACAGAGAGACAGACAGAAAAGGACGAAACTGAATAACTGGAGATAGAAGTTAGTACATTTTGTGTTGTGATAAATACATCTAGAACAATATATTGGCATGTAAGATATATTCACCTAGCGGGACCTACCTTCAGCAAAACGTCTCTTTAATGTCCGGATACAAAGTTGTTGCCTCCACCAAATCCTGCACCTCTCCATGCGGCGTCGTTTCCACCGACGATCGCATCTCCTCCGAAGCCAATTCCGGATCCAAGAATACCGCCCCCAACACGGCCGCCCCTAAATCCATTTCCGCCTACGATGCCATGACCAACATTGCCACCTCCGATTCCATGACCTACATTGCCACCTCCGATGCCATGACCTACATTTCCGCCAACGATTCCGATATTTCCGCTACCGAGTCCAGCACCCCTCCAAACAGCATCGTTTCCACCAATGAATCCGCCACCATTGCCAAAACCGACAGCGCCACCAAATCCAACTCCAGATCCATGTCCTCCATTGCCGTGAGCAAATCTATTTCCAGATCCAAATCCGACTCCATTGCCGCCGCCAACTCCATGGCCTATATTGCCGCCTCCAACTCCATGGCCTATATTGCCGCCACTAACTCCATGGCCTATATTGCCGCCCACAACTCCATGGCCTACATTGCCGCGACCAAATCCACCACCGCCAATGATTCCGATACTTCCGCCACCGAGTCCAGCACCCCTCCAGACAGCATCGTTTCCACCAATGAATACGCCACCGTTGCCAAAACCGACAGCGCCACCAACTCCAACTCCAGATCCATGTCCTCCATTGCCGTGAGCAAATCTATTTCCAGATACAAATCCGACTCCATTGCCGCCGCCAACTCCATGGCCTAGATTGCCGCCACCAACTCCATGGCCTACATTGCCGCCACCAAATCCACCGCCGCCAATGATCCCGATATTTCCGCCTCTGAATCCAGCGCCCCTCCAAGCAGCATCGTTTCCTACAACGAATCCGCCTCCATTGAAATTGTTGTTGACGAACCCAGACCCTTCGTTGTTGAAACGTCTGCCGCCCCCGGCGTTGTTCCAAGCGAAGGCAGAACAACAACAGAGAGCGACAACAGCTACAGAAAACACAATCTGAAAAACACAAATCAACAAAAACCTGTTTAAGAAAGTGCGATCTTAAAGGTACTTAGTCCTCAAAACGAAGGTCTTTTTATGTCTTTATTTTTTTCGAGAATATTGACGATAGTTTTTGTTGATCTATATCACCAGTTATACACCAAAAAAATATACAATTATGAGCGTGTTTAATAAAACCCATAATGGAAGGGTTCATAGCCATGACTCACTGTCGTGTCTATAAAGAAAGGCTGTTCTTCACCAAGATGTATGGTTCCAACTTAGTCTGTAGGAGGACTGCCGCTTTATGGCAATTCATGCGCACAAAACCGTTGTTCAGCTTCGTTAAACAATGACACGTGTGAATGCAATCACGGATGTTAAAGTTTAAAGTCTGTTTTTGTTTAACGACACCACTAGAGCACATCGGCTATTGGATGTCAAACATTCTTTATTTTGTGACTCGTGCTCTAACAGGAAAGCCAGTAAAATTTTCTGTTAGCAGCAAGGGATATTTTATGTATTTTGCCACAGTAAGGACACGGATCTACATACAGTAATATTTTATGTATTTTGCCACAGTAAGGACACACGGATCTACATACAGTAATATTTTATGTATTTTGCCACAGTAAGGACACACGGATCTGCATACAGTAATATTTTATGTATTTTGCCACAGTAAGGACACACGGATGTGCATACAGTAATATTTTATGTATTTTGCCACAGTAAGGACACACGGATCTGCATACAGTAATATTTTATGTATTTTGCCACAGTAAGGACACACGGATCTGCATACAGTAATATTTTATGTATTTTGCCACAGTAAGGACACACGGATCTACATACAGTAATATTGTATGTATTTTGCCACAGTAAGGACACACGGATCTGCATACAGTAATATTTTATGTATTTTGCCACAGTAAGGACACACGGATTTACATACAGTAATATTTTATGCACTGAACTTTAGGTTTTTGTAGAATATTACTCAAACTATTTTGAAGACGAAGTATATTTAAAGAACCCAAGGGACTGCATATTCATTCATTCATTCATTCATTCATTCCTTTATTCATTCATTCATTCATTCATTCATTCATTCCTTTATTCATTCATTCATTTATTCACTCATTCATATTCATCACATTCATGGAAACACATTAGCCACATGGGCTTTGCGTGCAGGCCAGTTGGGAGAGGGATTAGTATAGTAGGCTTGCACCTCCACATTGAGACCGTGAAACTCACTCTGGGTGGAAACCCGTACAGAGGTACGAACTTAGTACCTGTCGGCTTTCATTCCAATAGGTCATCCTAAACATCACCTTGGCTGGTCACTGGAACACCGGTAGCTGACAGATATAGAAACAATCAGTACCGTACATATTCTTAGATACGTTCGATCTTCAAGAGTTAAATGTTGTTTTATTGAACGACACCACTAGAGCAGATTCATTTATTAATCACCGACTGGATCTAACTATTTAGTATATGGTTCTTGTGTAAACACCAAATAAAACCAATTCAATGAATAACAAATAGTTTTTCAGATACATTGTTTATTACCAAAATAGGTCAAACCAAATAACATATATTTTCTTCCATTGTAACCCACTCTCACGTCCAAGACAAACTGTTCCTGCAAATACAAGAAAACGCATACTGTATGTAACTTTCTTTTCTTTTTTCTTCTTTTTTTCTCCTTTTTTTTATCTTTTTTTTCTTGTTTTCTTCTTTTTCTTTTTTTTTTCTTTTTTTTTCTTTTTCCTTTTTTCTTTTCTTTTGCATATTACAACAGTTCTAATATACATGATATATGAAAGCATAAAAATGATATGATATATGAGGTTAACCGTGAAAACTGGAAATAATGGACAGAGAGTTAAAGAAGGAAGGAAGAAAGAAAGAGAGAGAGAGGGGGAAGAGAGAGAGAGAGAGAGAGAGAGAGAGAGAGAGAGAGAGAGAGAGAGAGAGAGAGAGAGAGAGAGAGAGAGAGAGAGACGGGGGTAGGGACGAAACAGAATAACTTTGGAGATAGAAGTTAGTGCATTTTGTGTTGTGATAAATATATCTAGAACAGTCAGACTGTGTATTCACCGAGCGGGACCTACCTTCAGCAAAAAGTCTGTTTAATGTCCGGATACAAAGTTGTTGCCTCCACCAAATCCTGCACCTCTCCATGCGGCGTCGTTTCCACCGACGATCGGTCCTCCTCCGAGGCCAATTCCAGATCCAAGAATACCGCCCCCAACACGGCCACCCCTAAATCCGTTTCCGCCTACGATGCCATGACCTCAACATTGCCACCTCCGATGCCATGACCAACATTGCCGCCTCCGATGCCATGACCTACATTTCCGCCAACGATTCCGATATTGCCGCCACCGAATCCAATATTTCCGCCACCGAGTCCAGCACCCCTCCGGACAGCATCGTTTCCTCTAATGAATCCGCCACCGTTGCCAAAACCGACAGCGCCACCAATTCCAACTCCAGATCCATGTCCTCCATTGCCGTGAGCAAATCTATTTCCAGATCCAAATCCGACTCCATTGCCGCCGCCAACTCCATGGCCTATATTGCCGCCACCAACTCCATGGCCTATATTGCCGCCGCCAACTCCATGGCCTATATTGCCGCCGCCAACTCCATGGCCTATATTGCCGCCGCCAACTCCATGGCCTACATTGCCGCGACCAAATCCACCACCGCCAATGATTCCGATACTTCCGCCACCGAGTCCAGCACCCCTCCAGACAGCATCGTTTCCACCAATGAATACGCCACCGTTGCCAAAACCGACAGCGCCACCAACTCCAGCTCCAGATCCATGTCCTCCATTGCCGTGAGCAAATCTATTTCCAGATACAAATCCGACTCCATTGCCGCCGCCAACTCCATGGCCTATATTGCCGCCGCCAACTCCATGGCCTATATTGCCGCCACCAAATCCACCGCCGCCAATGATCCCGATATTTCCGCCTCCAACTCCACGGCCTACATTGCCGCGACCAAATCCACCACCGCCAATGATCCCGATATTTCCGCCTCCGAATCCAGCTCCCCTCCAAGCAGCATCGTTTCCTACAACGAATCCGCCTCCATTGAAATTGTTGTTGACGAACCCAGACCCTCCGTTGTTGAAACGTCTGCCGCCCCCGGCGTTGTTCCAAGCGAAGGCAGAACAACAACAGAGAGTGACAACAGCTACAGAAAACACAGTCTGAAAAAACAAAACAACAAAAACCGGTTAAAGAAAGTGCGATCTTAAAGGTACTTAGCCCTCAGAACGAAGGTCTTTTTATTTCTTTATTTTTTTCCAGAAAATTGACGATAGTTTTTGTTAATCTGTATCACCAGTGATACACCAAAACAAAATAAAATTATAAAATTGTTTAATAGAACCCATAATGGAAGGGTTTGTAGCCATGACTCACTGTTGTGTCTATAAAGGAAGGCTGTTCTTCATTAAGATAAATGGTTCCAACTTAGTCTGTGTGAGGACTGCCACTTTATGGCAATTCATGCGCCCAAAACCGTTGTTCAGCTTCGTTAAACAATGACACGTGTGAATGCAATCACGGATGTTAAAGTTTAAAGTTTGTTTTTGTTAACGATACCACTAGAACACATCGGCTATTGGATGTCAAACATTCTTTAATTTTTGACTCGTGCTCTAACAGGAAAGCCAGTAAAAAAATTCTGTAACCAGCAAGGGATATTGTATGTATTTTGCCATAGTAAGGACACACGGATCAGTTATTCGTTCGTTCATTCATTCATTCATTCATTCATTCATTCATTCATAGGAAACATATTCATGGAAACACATTAGCTACCTGGGTTTGGAGTCCATGCAAGTTGGGTAGTGGTAACTGGAAGAGGGGTTAGTGTAGTCCTTTTAGACCTCCACATTGAGACCTTGAAACTCACTCTGGGTGGAACCCCGTACTAGGGTGCGTACTTAGTACCTATCGGCTTTCATTCCAATAGCTTATCCTAAACATCACCTAGGCTGGTCACTGGAACACTGGTAGCTGACAGATATAGAAACAATCAGTACCGTACATATTCTTAGATACGGTCGATCTTCAAGAGTTAAATATAGGGTTTTTTTAACGACACCTCTGGAGCATATTGATTTATTAATCACCGACTGGATAGAATGATTTAGTGTATTAATCTGGTGTAAACACCAGTTAAAACCAATTTAATGAATAACAAATACTTATTCAGATAAAGTTTTTATTACTAAAATAGGTCAAACCAAATAACATATACTGTGTTCCATTGTAACCCACTCTCACGTCCAAGACAAACGGTTCCTGCAAATACAAGAAAACACATACTGTATGTAACTTTCTTTTCTTTTTCTTCTTCTTTTTTTCTTTTTCTTTTTTTTTTTTTTTTTTTTTTTTTTGCATATTACAACAGTTCTAATATACATGATATATGAAAGCATAAAAATTATATGATATATGGGGTTAACCGTGAAAACTGGAAATAATGGACAGAGTTAAAGAAGGAAGTAACGAAGGAAGAAACAGAGAGAGAAAGAGAGAGAGAGAGAGAGAGAGAGAGAGAGAGAGAGAGAGAGAGAGAGAGAGAGAGAGAGAGAGAGAGAGAGAGAGAGAGAGAGAGAGAGAGAGAGAGAGAGAGAGAGAGAGAGAGAGAGAGAGACGGGGGGAGGGACGAAACAGAATAACTTTGGAGATAGAAGATAAATATATCTAGAACAATATATTGACATGTAAGATATACATTTTAGTCAGACTGTGTATTCACCGAGCAGGACTTACCTTCAGCAAAACGTCTGTTTAATGTCCGGATACAAAGTTGTTGCCTCCACCAAATCCTGCACCTCTCCATGCGGCGTCGTTTCCACCGACGATCGCTCCTCCTCCGAAGCCAATTCCAGATCCAAGAACACCGCCCCCAACACGGCCGCCCCTAAATCCGTTTCCGCTTATGATGCCATGACCAACATTGACACCTCCGATGCCATGACCAACATTGACACCTCCGATGCCATGACCTACATTGCCGCCTCCGATGCCATGACCTAGATTGCCACCTCCGATGCCATGACCTACATTTCTGCCAACGATTCCGATATTGCCGCCACCGATCCCAATATTTCCGCCACCGAGTCCAGCACCCCTCCAAACAGCATCGTTTCCACCAATGAATACGCCACCGTTGCCGAAACCGACAGCGCCACCAAATCCAACTCCAGATGCACGTCCTCCATTGCCGTGAGCAAATCTATTTCCAGATCCAAATCCGACTCCATTGCCGCCGCCAACTCCATGGCCTATATTGCCGCCGCCGACTCTATGGCCTATATTGCCGCCTCCAACTCCATGGCCTACATTGCCGCGACCAAATCCACCACCGCCAATGATTCCGATACTTCCGCCACCGAGTCCAGCGCCCCTCCAGGCAGCATCGTTTCCGCCAATGAATACGCCACCGTTGCCAAAACCGGCAGCGCCACCAAGTCCAACACCAGATCCATGTCCTCTATTGCCGTGAGCAAATCTATTTCCAGATACAAATCCGACTCCATTGCCGCCGCCAACTCCATGGCCTAGATTGCCGCCACCAACACCATGGCCTACATTGCGGCCACCAAATCCACCGCCGCCAATGATCCCGACATTTCCGCCTCCGAATCCAGCGCCCCTCCAAGCAGCATCGTTTCCTACAACGAATCCGCCTCCATTGAAATTGTTGTTGACGAACCCAGACCCTCCATTGTTGAAACGTCTGCCGCCCCCAGCGTTGTTCCAAGCGAAGGCAGAACAACAACAAAGAGCGACAACAGCTACAGAAAACACAGTCTGAAAAAACAAAACAACAAAAACCAGTTTTAGAAAGTGCGATCTTAAAACGAAGGTCTTTTTTTTTCTTTTTCTTGTTTTGGGGGGAGTGTTGTTTTTTAAAAATTGACGATAGTTTTTGTTAATCTATATCACCAGTGATAGACCAAAACAAAATAAAAATATGAACGTGTTTAATAGAACCCATAATGGAAGGGTTCGTAGCCATGACTCACTTGTCGGGTCTATAAAGGAAAGATGGTCTTCACCAAAGGCTGGGGGGGTCCAAACGAGCTAAGTTCGTCTCCAAACCAAACCACCCCCACAACCTGTCCTTACCAGGGCGTGGGGTGGGGGGGGGCGTGGGGGGCAGGCAAACAGAAATCATCTGGTGTTGCCAAACTTAAGCCGGCGCAACCCTCCCCCTCCAAGATCGAGGCTTCTCCGATCTACGACACCATAGAGGATTTCTTAGAATTCTGCGAGGGACGTGCCCCAACAGTACAACAACTGATGATAACCAGCAATTCATATGACGAACTGCCTGCCGAGTGCAACACCGATCCCCGCCGTTCGATAACCCATAAGACAAGGGGAACGGCACCTTCGCCATAAGCGGACTGACACGCAGCTTCAAGGGGCATGTCGCGATCACCAACCTCCACAGCGTCCAATGCAAACAGGTCATCATCAAAGACGAAGCCTCCAACAAGACAATCCATGAGGCTTTGCATAGGGTCTTCAACAGCCACTACCTGAACGACCTCGTGGACTATGGACGCTGGTTCAAGTACATTGAGAACTTTGACGTCAAACCGCAACCCTGACAGCCCTTTTCAGGGCTACACCACCTACCCTAGGTTCCTATAGGTCGGTATGTTTAGGCTTAAAGTTTAAAAAATCCGACACCTTTTAACTTTCGGCTGAACCGTTCAAATTAGCGTTCAATCACCATAACTTTTTCGGACATAACTCCAACTTTTCGGCTTAATTCTCCTGAGAACTTTCAAATTTTTTACCGCCGCCTCATCCGCCTTACCTCGGTCACAACAACCGGTCTTCTGCGCTCCTTCAGTGCCGAAGTCGTAAGTAAGAATTCCGCCTTCCCCTCCCCACCCTATCCCCCTTTTTCCTGTCTTGGACGCAAGGGCTTGCTTCGCAAGAACTTGCGCCCAGGACCGGCGTGCGCTACAACAGCTTGTTTTAAATGTGCGCGTTAAACACTGACCTGACCTGATCGAACCAGACCTGACCTGACCGGACCGGACCGAGATGTATGGTTCCAACGTAGTTTGTAGGAGGACTGCCGCTTCATGGCAATACAGACGCCCAAAACCTTCGTTCAGCTTCCGTAGACAATGATGACATCACTATAGCTGATTTAATTCATTTTTTATTCATTCCTGTGCTTTATTACAATTAAGGTTCAAGCACGCTGTCCTGGGGAACATATTAACCATCTGCGCTGTGCATCTAGGGTAATGGGTAATGGTTACTGGGAGAAGGGTCAGTGTAATGGCCTTATACCTCCACATTGAGACCTTAAAACTCACTCTGGATTAAAATCCGTCCGATAGCTCATCCTGAACATCACCTAGGCTGGTCACTGGAATACGAACCTTGTAGATGACATATATAGACAAATCAGTACCGTACATACCAGTGGCGGATCCAGAAGATCCATTTAGGGGGCCCCAATCACATGTGGTGGCCACAAACGTTCCTGAAGAGATTCCTCGGATTCTCCAACGCAAAAGAAAAAGAAAGAAAGAAAAAGACAAATATAATTGTCGTAAAATGTAGGGGGTTCCGGGACCCTGGGGACCCCTTGGATCCGCCACTGCGTACTCCTATATACTGTCGATCTTCAAGAGTTGCACTTTGTTTTATTAAGTAGAAAATATTGATTTATTACTCACCAACTGGATCCAACCATTTAGTATAAGATCCTGGTGTAAACACCAACTAAAACCAATTCAGTGGATAACAAATAGTTTTTTAGATTCATTTTTATTACTAAAATAGGTCAAACCAAATAAGATATATTGTGTTCCATTGTAACCCACTCTCACGTCGAAGACAAACGGTTCCTGCAAATACAAGAAAACACATACTGTATGTAACTCGTTTTCTAAGATGAATATGTCTTGGTTAGACACGTTTTGAGTTATGGACGGAAGTAAACATGTGCAAACTGTGTTACTCGGTAAAACAGCTCGCATAAAAGCGTGTGCATGTTCAGTTACCAAGTATATATATATACAGAAAATAGTCGATACAATTTATAATTAACCATAAAACTACATTCTAAAATAACACAATTTACAAGTTATTGTTAGAAAGAAAGAAAGGAATGGTTTATTTAACGACGCATTCAACACATTTTATTTACGGTTATATGGCGTGAGACATATGGTTAAGGGCCACACAGATATTCAGAGAGGAAACTCCGCTGTCGCCACTTCATGGGCTACTCTTTTCGATTAGCAGCAAGGATCGTTTGTATGCACTATCCCACAGACAGGGTAGTACATACCACGGCCTTTTATATGACAGACGTGGTGCGCTGGCTGGAACGAGAAATAGCCCAATGGGCCCATCGACGGAGATTGATCCCAGACCGACCGCTCATAACGGCAAAACAATAGAGACGTCAACAAGAAGACAAATTCTTGACAAGGAAGTATACCAGAACATGTTTGCTGTAGAAAGGTCACTAGAACATGATGTTTACATACGAAAGGTCACCAGAACATGATGTTTACATACGAAAGGTCACCAGAACATGCAGTTTATTGTAGAAAGGACACTAAAGCATGATGTTTATAGACGAAAAGTTACCAGAACATGTTTTCAGAAAAAAGGTCACCAAAACATGATGTTTACAGAAGAAAGGTAACCAGAACATGCGGTTTATTGTAGAAAGGTCACCAAAACATGATGTTTATAGAAGAAAGGTCATCAGGACATGATGTTTACAGAAAAAAGGTCACCAGGATATAAAGTCTACAGAAGAAAGGTCACCAGAACATAAAGTCTACAGAAGAAAGGTCACCAGAACATATTTACTGAAGAAAGGTCACCAGAACATAAGTATACATAATAAAACTCATCAGAACATAAATATACATAACAAAGGTCACCGGAATATAAATATACATAAGAAAGGTCATCAGAACATGACGTTTACCGAAAAAAGGTCGCCAGAACATAAAGTCTACAGAAGAAAGGTCACCAGAACATGATATTTACCGACGAAAGGTCACCAGAACATACGTATACACAGGAAACGTCATCAGAGCATAAGCATACATAACAAAGGTCACTGGAATATAAATATACATAAGAAAGGTCATCAGAACATGACGTTTACTGAAGAAAAGTCACCAGAATATAAAGTCTACAGAAGAAAGGTCACCAGAACATGATGTTTACTGTAGAAAGGTCACCAAAACCTGATCTTTACAGAAGAAAGGTCACCAGAACATGAAGTTTACTGTAGAAAGGTCACCAGAACATGATGTTCACAGATGAAAGGTCACCAGAACATGATGTTTACAGACGAAAGGTCACCAAAACATAATGTTTACAGACGAAAGGTCACCAGAACATAAGTATACATAAGAAATGTTATCAGAACATAAGTATACATAACAAAGGTTACTGGAATATAGATATGCATAAGAAAGGTCGCCAGAACTGAACATAAAGTCTATAGACGAAAAGTCACTAGAAAATATAGTATACATAACAAAGGTCGCCGGAATATAAGAAAGGTCACCAGAACATGACGTTTACCGAAGAAAGGTCACCAAAATATAAAGTCTACAGAAGAAAGGTCACCAGAACATAAAGTTAACAAAAGAAAGGTCATCAGAACAGGAAGTTAACAGACGAAAGGTCGCCAGAATATAAATTGGCTTTGGATCATGTCAAATCTACAAACGTGAATGAAGCAGGCTGAATGAATAGTAAGATATAAATTTCCGTCAGTCTGTGTATTCACCGAGCGGGACCTACCTTCAGCAAAACGTCTCTTTAATGTCCGGATACAAAGTTTTTGCCTCTACCAAATCCTGCACCTCTCCATGCAGCGTCGCTTCCACCGACGATCGGTCCTGCTCCGAGGCCAATTCCAGATCCAAGAACACCGCCCCCATATCCATTTCCAGATCTATGTCCACCGCGATTACCGCCATACCCGATATTGCCGCCACCGAGTCCATTTCCAGATCCATATCCACCGCCATTGCCGCCAACGACTCCATGTCTTGGATTGCCGCCACCGTATCCGGTATTACCACCTCTGAGTCCAGCACCCCTCCAAGCAGCATCGTTTCCACCAATGAATCCGCCACCCTTGCCAAGACCGATACCGGCACCAAATCCATTTCCAGATCCATATCCGCCTCCATTGCCGCCAACAACTCCATGGCCTAGACTGCCGCCACCAAATCCTTTTCCAGATCCATATCCGCCTCCATTGCCGCCACCAACTCCATGGCCTAGACTGCCGCCACCAAATCCCTTTCCAGATCCATATCCGCCTCCATTGCCGCCACCAACTCCATGGCCTAAACTGCCGCCACCAATTCGCTTTCCAGATCCATATCCGCCTCCATTGCCGCTAACAACTCCATGACCAAATCCACCGCCGCCACCGTACCCGGTATTACCACCTCCGAGTCCAGCACCCCTCCAAGCAGCATCGTTTCCACCAATGAATCCGCCACCCTTGCCAAGACTGATACCGGCACCAAATCCATTTCCAGATCCATATCCGCCTCCATTGCCGCCAACAGCTCCATGGCCTAGATTGCCGCCACCAAAACCCTTTCCAGATCCATATCCGCCTCCATTGCCGCCACCAACTCCATGGCCTAGATTGACGCCACCAAATCCCTTTCTAGATCCATATCCTCCTCCATTGACGCCACCAACTCCATGGCCTAGATTGCCGCCGCCTCCAAATCCAGCGCCCCTCCAAGCAGCATCGTTGAAACTGTTGCCGAACCCAGACCCTCCGTTATTATATCCGTTACCATTGTCCAAACGTCTGCCGCCCCAAGCGAAGGCAGAACAACAACAGAGAGCGATAACAGCTAGAACAAACACAGTCTGAAAAAAAAAACACAACAAAAACCGGTTTTGGAGGCATGGGATCTTAAAGTTACTTCGCCTTGAAAACGAAGATCTCCCCTATCCTCAGCCCCACGAGAAAACTGTACAAAGTATGCGTTAATCTGTGGTCACCAGTAATACATGACAACAACATATATTTTTACAAGTGTGTAACAGAAGACGTAATATACCTGACAATTACAACTGTCATTAATGTATTCAATGCCGTACCTCTGCACAAGTCTGATTCTATAAGATGTTTATGGCTATGTTAGAGTCGTGGGGTATGGAGGCATGATTCACTGTCAGGAGCTGTGTCCACAGAGAAGAACTGATTCTCACCACGGTATACAGTTCCAACTCCGTGTGTAGGAGGACTACCACTTTATAACGTGCGCCAGTGCAGATGTTAAAAACCTTTCTTGAACAGCTAACATATAAACAAAGGGACGTTTAAATGCGCACACGGGTGTTAGTGTAATATTTCAAGAAAGAAACTGTGAGTATTTTACACAATCAGTGGCGGATCTAGGGGGCGCAGAGGCCCGGGCTTCCTCCCCCCCCCCCCCCTAAATTTTGCGACAGTTATAATTTTATTATATATTAATTTTCATTTTTTTACGTTGGAGAATCCGAGGAACAATTCATGTCATTGGGGCTCTCTCCCCACCCACCCCAAATGGATTTTCTGGATCCGCCATAGACAAGTGTACAAATTGTTTTGTGGGCGAAGTACTACTCACCACTAGAGCACATTAATGAATTTGTTAAAGGCGCAGACCCTAGTTTCAATCCGTGAAAATGGACACTAAGTTTAGTTAATCTACAAACCTGTAACACATTTGGATAAAGTTACAACAGCGTGAACTCTGTGACGATGAAACTGTGAAATACTCTGAAAAACAGACTAGCACTCTGCTCCATAACCGTTTCTTCTCAGACGCACGTGCGTTTTAAAAAAAAAAAATTAAAAATGCATTTTGTGATATTAAAAATACCAGGATGGCCAGAAACATTTCGGATGTATGGAAATGGATAATCTAGACAATAAAATATAACTACTGTTTGATTTGAGTTATCAAAAACGGTTCTAACAGTGAAATATATGCCTTAGTGTTTAAAACCTAGGGTTTGTCACTTGAATCACTGGCTGTTGGATGTCAAACTCTGGTATTTTATACATATACTCATAGAGAGGAAACTCGTTACAGTTTTTCCATTGCCAGCAAGGGATCTTTTATATGCACTTTCCTACAGACAGAACACCACAGTATACAAAAATCAGTACCGTACATATCGTTATATACGGTCGGGTCTAACTATAACAGTTAGATTCGTCAGAAGAGATGGGATCAAATATCACTTTTTCGTTTCTGAGTCCTGAGCACACGATCTCAGTTCGCCACCAGGTCCACGGTGCAAAGGGGGGGGAGGGGTAGATAGACAGACAGAGGCGCGTGTACTATCCACTTCCGAGCCCAAATTAATTTTCTTTTCTTTCCTTTTCAATATGTTTTCTGGGAACAGATTGATTAATTAATCATCGGCTATTGGATGTCAAATATTTGGTAATTCTGACAAGTAGTCATCAGAGGAAACCTGCTACAGTTTTCCTAATACAGCGAGGGATCTTTTATATGCACCATCCCACAGACAGGATAGCATATACCACAGCCTTTGATATACCAGTCGTGGCGCACTGGCTGGAACGAGAAATAGACCAATGGGCCCGCCGACGGGGATCGATCTCAAACCGACCGCGTATAGTCCACATAGACAGACACACAGACAGACATACAGACAGACAGATGTCATGTTAAAGTCTCATCCATTATAAGTAATTAAAAAAGACATGAACAGCATTGTTAATAAACAATACTGAGGCCACTCTTGATGGAGTCATGAGAAACTAAAAACCCATTTTAATAGTAAAACATGTTGAGAGATGAAAGTTTTAGGAGGGCGGAATCTGTAGCACAATTTTAGTAAAGTACAGGTTGTAAAAGTTAACACCAAAAATACTTTTGACTGCCAAACATTTCCAGGCGAACTTCAGCCATTTAGACTGTTGCAGTTTTATTGGTGAATAAAATCCCTGTCGGTGATTGTTTTCTGTGCTAGGTAATATACACGAGGTATATTTTGAAAGACACTAGGCATTGACAAACTGTCTTCACATATTATTAAAACATCAATGAAACAATAAACCATTTATTTTTATACCATACTTGATTAAAACATCATATAGTTTTTTTATGTTTTGCTTGATATTAAATAGAATTATCACATTTAATATTTCTGAAAATTAGAAATATGATCATTCATTTTGATAAGCGTATTTTTCATTTGGAAGTCTTATTTGTGTCAGTCAGTGAAGGATTTTTGGAGCCAAGATATGTGTCTGTTTGATTTTATATATAGTTAATCCATTAGCGAAAGTTCATTTTAAGATCCATCCGGATTAGAAATTGTTCATTTATCTGAGAATGAGCGATAAGTGGCCGTTAGATACCATTTACCTTACAAAGATTGTTTTAAAACGTATCTAACGAGCGATAAATGCTATATAACGAACATAAATGTAGTGTTCTATTTCTTACATACCCCGGTATTATCCTCAACAGCAAGGTTTCTTACATACCCCGGTATTATCCTCAACAGCAAGGTTTCTTACATACCCCGGTATTATCCTCAACAGCAAGGTGTCTTACATACCCCGGTATTATCCTCAACAGCAAGGTTTCTTACATACCCCGGTATTATCCTCAACAGCAAGGCAAGGTTTAAAACAAAGTTAAACGTCCAACTAAAATGTATGTACGGCAACTTCGCTTGTCACTTCCAGGTTAACTTATACGTCACAAAACTATTTCCAATCGTGGAATAGATTTGATTGGGTGGTATGGCTGTGGCGACCGGATCATCTCCTAGGAGCAGCCAATCGTAAATCTTTAAATGGATATTACACGTATTTGTGTATCATAAATAACGATTATGTTCTTACCAACATGTGTGTAAGAAGGTGCTTTACACACAGCGGCGTTGGTACAATTACTGTGTATAATATAATATAATATAATATATGCTGAAAAGTATTTAAAAGAAAGAAAGAAAGAAATGTTTTATTTAACGACGCACTCAACACAATGTATTTATGTATGGTTATGGACCACACAGATATTGAGAGAGGAAACCCGCTGTCGCCACTTCATGGGCTACTCCTTTCGATTAGCAGCAAGGAATCTTTTATATGCACCATCCCACAGACAGGATAATACATACCACGGCCTTTGATATACCAGTCGTGGTGCACTGGCTGGAGAAAAGTATTTAAAATCTGGTTTTCTTTTACCGTATTTATTACATTGATTATCACAAGTAAAGCTTTGAAACAATAGCCTATCTAATAAAGATATTTTCCCTATTGCTTTACTTTATTTTACTTTACTTTAACTTTTAATTTTAAATAACATTTAATTTAATTTAATTTAACTTAACTTAATAATTTGATTAACTTAACTTAACTTAATAATTTGATTTAACTTAACTTAACTTAACTTTATTAATAATTTAAATTATCCAGCTTCTTCTTATACCTACCTCCCTTTAATTTTGTTATAGTTTATATTATTTTCTTGTTGCATGTTTCAATTTGCTGTGGATTTTTCTGTGAGTGTTTTTCTACCTCTATTTTTTCTCGGCTCTTTAGTTCCCTCGAACACTTTAGTACCAAATAAGTGATATCTAAAATACACTGGCCTGGGTCTATATAAAACTATAAAACAAATCAAGTAACTCACGTGCATGTTGGTGGTTCCACAGGTTATGACTAGACTCTGCTAAAGGCGAGACAGGCGAACAACTGGATTCTAAATTATTACTTTCTTCTTTTTATACCAAACACGGTGGTAGCCGCTGCGGTGCCATCAAACTTTAATCCTCATTAAAATTCATAGTTGCAGACGTTATGACATTTTAATATCGCCTGTTCAACCGTAAAGCAGACAAACTTTTGATTTCCGCACTTTCGAATTATCAGGATTGGCCAAGCCATAAAACTCCCTGGCTATAAGTATCCCAGCATGCATCTGGATCATCCGCCTGCTGGAGTATATATCTTAGTGATTTTTCTATTAATAAAAAAATATCACATATAATTTATTTTTTTATGAAATATTATTACAGATGGCGTTGTCACTGGCGAAACCTTAGGGGGTGGGAGCCATGGGTTCTTTGATCAAATGTTCGCCGCGAAGCCATATATAACCATAATTTAAAAGTGTTGAGTGCTTCGTTCAATATAACTCTTTTTTTTTTTCTTCTTCTTCTTTTTTTTTTTACTTCGTATTAAAGGGACTATTCTGTTTCCTATCATTGTAACATGTTTACGACTAACATATTATTTTTTATGACTATAATTACATATTAACAATATTTTTCTTGTTTAGAATATCAGTATGTGTATTAACAAAGTGTTAGTTGTCGTCCTAATGTTTGCAGTAGCCCAAACCAGATTTTACATTCCAATAAGTTCGTATGAACGGGGAAATATACCTTACGAAGTAAAATAAAGAGTGAACACACTGTATAAGCAGACGCTGATATTCTAGGGGGCGGGACGTAGCTAAGTGGTACAGAGCTCGCCTGATGCGCGATCGATCTAGGATGGAATCTTGTCGGTGGGCCCATTGGGTTATTTCTCGTTCCAGCCAGTGCTCCACAACTGGTGTAACAAAGGCCTTGGTATGTACTATCGGTCTGTGGGATGGTGCATATCAAAGATCCATAGCTGTTAATCGAAAAGAGTAGCCCATGAAGTAGCGACAGCGGGTTTCCTCTCTCAGTATATGTACATGTATAGTCCTTAATCATATGTCCGACGCTATATAACCGTAAAATAAAAATGTGCGTCGTTAAATAAAACATTTCCATCCTTCCTGATATTCTAAAGAAGAAACTGTATTGAATACGTAATTGTAGTCGCCATAACGTCTCTGTGACTCGTAAATATCTTACAACGGCTGCAGACTTGGTCTGTCCCTTTAAAGGTGTGTCGTTTTGTACAACCTGTGTATTATACTTCGGTATGTGCACCACACAGTATGCCACTTACTTGTCGTTTTGTACAACCTGTGTATTATACTTCGGTATGTGCACCACACAGTATGCCACTTACTTGTCGTGTTGTACAACCTGTGTATTATACTTCGGTATGTGCACCACACAGTATGCCACTTACTTGTCGTTTTGTACAACCTGTGTATTATACTTCGGTATGTGCGCCACACAGTATGCCACTTACTTGTCGTTTTGTACAACCTGTGTATTATACTTCGGTATGTGCGCCACACAGTATGCCACTTACTTGTCGTTTTGTACAACCTGTGTATTATACTTCGGTATGTGCGCCACACAGTATGCCACTTACTTGTCGTTTTGTACAACCTGTGTATTATACTTCGGTGTGTGCGCCACACAGTATGCCACTTACTTGTCGTTTTGTACAACCTGTGTATTATACTTCGGTGTGTGCGCCACACAGTATGCCACTTACTTGTCGTGTTGTACAACCTGTGTATTATACTTCGGTGTGTGCACCACACAGTATGCCACTTACTTGTCGTGTTGTACAACCTGTGTATTATACTTCGGTGTGTGCACCACACAGTATGCCACTTACTTGTCGTTTTGTACAACCTGTGTATTATACTTCGGTATGTGCACCACACAGTATGCCACTTACTTGTCGTGTTGTACAACCTGTGTATTATACTTCGGTATGTGCACCACACAGTATGCCACTTACTTGTCGTGTTGTACAACCTGTGTATTATACTTCGGTATGTGCACCACACAGTATGCCACTTACTTGTCGTGTTGTACAACCTGTGTATTATACTTCGGTATGTGCACCACACAGTATGCCACTTACATGTCGTGTTGTACAACCTGTGTATTATACTTCGGTATGTGCACCACACAGTATGCCACTTACTTGTCGTTTTGTACAACCTGTGTATTATACTTCGGTATGTGCACCACACAGTATGCCACTTACTTGTCGTTTTGTACAACCTGTGTATTATACTTCGGTATGTGCACCACACAGTATGCCACTTACTTGTCGTTTTCTTTTATGTACGGAGGGGGTGAAGGAGCATACAGATTCAGACTTAGATTAATCATTTCTATACAACTAGTTACACCTAGACTAGAAGTATGTAGAAGCTTAAAGCAGTCTGTTGTTGTGACAATCTGCCGCGCGCGAAACTTCTCTTCATACTGAGATTACGTGCTGTGTTATGTTTTGGTCTTGGTTTCGGTTTTTCGTTTTTACTTCTTTTTTTCTCTCTTTTTTTGTTGTTGTTTTTGTTGAGGGTGTTTGTTTTCTTTTTGTTTTTATTTGGTTTGGGTTTTTTGTTAGGTTTTTTTGTTGGTTTTTTTGTTGTTTTTTGTTGTTGTTTTGTTGTTGTTGTTTTTTGGGGGGTATTGGTTTTGATTTGATTTTTTGGCTTTGGATTTTGTGTTTTGTTTTTTGTCTCTTTTATGTTTTCTTTTTTGGGATGGGTTTTTCTTTGGTTTGGTTTGAGGAGTTTTGTGCCGTTTTGTTGTTATTGTTGGGTTTTGCTGATGTTTTATTTGTTTATTTGTTTTCTTATTGTTGGGGTCTTTTGGTGGGGGGGGGGGGGGTTTGGGGGGATGGTTGGTTGGTTTTAGTTGGTTTTTTGTTTTGGTTTGGTTGGGGGTGGGGGCTGGGGCTGGAGATTTTTGGGGGGAGGGTGGGGGGGTTTTGGGGGGGTAATAAATATATCAGTAAACATAAGCGTTTGTCATTGAAAATGGTGATTTGTGGGATGGTAGGCAAATTAATTGTGTAAGTGATTGTTCATACAGGAATAAAGTTTGCATTACCAGATCTATATGTGACCAAAACAATACTAATTTAAGCAGAATACCAAACTTCAGACAGAAATACCATTGGCTCTTTTAAGAGGACTAAGTATGTGTACCTTTAAATTTTAGATCCGGACGGCGCATGTAATTCCTTATTCACTCATATTACCGCGATACATTCATTTTCGTATTTTCAACTCATCTGTTTACCGCTGTGCGGATGACAGTCATTGGCTGTTTTAACATTTAATGTGATGTGTTATGTTCTAATCTGTCAGAGTTAACAAAACACAAAAAGTGTCGGCGGTTTTATTATTCATATTAAATGTTTTATCGCAAGGCATAAAATATCAATCGAGTTTCCATTTACAGCTGGGCTTATACCAGATAAAAGTTATTTTAGATTAAGAAGACAGGGGCATCTCTCTACGTGGTAAAATGTTCTGAACAATCGACTCATAAATGTTATTACATTCATATGTATACGCATTCTGATGAGAAACAACGTAACACCGCCTGCCTTTGTCTGTCAACACAGTCGTAAAATATGAACTTAAGTTTCATCCCATATCGATAGCACATACAATAAATGTATTTAAAAGAGGTGTGTCTAGTTACCGTAAATCATTAAATAAAGGACGCGCCTAAAAACGAGACTATATTTAGTCTAATTTTGGTTATTCTAAACTAAATCGCTGAAAACAAAAGACAAGCACACAAAAAAAAACCCATTATTTTCGAGACATTTTAAATTTGCAACTTGTTTTGTGTGCGTGTATGTGTGCATGCGTGCGTATGCGTGCGTGCGTTATTTTATTGGGGAATTGTGAGAGGGTATTTTTATTCTTGGGGTCCAATTTCATTCACTTTGAAAGTTCTTTTTCGCAAAACAAACTGAATTTTGACCCAAAGTTTATGCTATGTACTGTTCTCCTTATGGGAACATACATATAATAAAAATAAAAACAAATTCCGCAGAGCTTTTCTAAACAGTTAAGAACATGGGGTATTTCCTTTTTCAGTCTGTCTGTCTGTCTGTCTGTCTGTGTGTCTCTCTCTCTCTCTCTCTTTCTCTCTTTCTTTCTCTCTCTCTCTCTCTCTCTCTCTCTCTCTCTCTCTCTCTCTCTCTCTCTCTCTCTCTCTCTCTCTCTCTCTCTCTCTCTCTCTCTCTCTCTCAATACCACTCCCTCTATCAAACTTGCAAGTGCTACAAGTTCCATTTTTCAGGTCACAAACAGCCGCAGTTTTTAATAATTATGCTGTGGTGTGTTAATCAAATACTCATTCCCATTCCTGTTACAGTGTCATTTCCTTATTTGGGCAGTGTGTGTGTGGGGGGAGGGGGGTAAGGATATACATGGACTTAGATCAGCGGTGAATAAAAATGATCTGTAGCTTTTGTTTACGCCCCATAATAGACTGGCCCAGTGAGCCAGTAATCGCGTGTTTAGTACGACGGCACCGAGGTAAAATACCTGTCATTACGGCATGTCGGCTTCCATTATCACCGACGGGGGGTTCATGACCACCTGGGAATGACCGTGGTTTCCGTTATTCTTTTTATGGACAATGACCGGCCTCGACAGTGTCGCCGTTAAGCCATCGGGCATAAGGAGGCGTGTCCGAAACCCCAGTGGTATATGAGCACGTTAAACTAGTTAGATAGATAGACAGGACATAAAGATAGCGTGCTTGAACCTTAATTGTAATAAAGCACGGAGATGAAGCTTAAGTGGAATGAATCACCTCTCAGCATCTGGTCCGGTCCAGACTGAGTGAACGCTGCTGAGTGGGACAGGCCTCGGTGGTGTCGTGGTTAAGCCATCGGACATAAGGCTGGTAGGTACTCGGTTTGCAGGCTGGTAGGTACTGGGTTCGTAGCCCGGTACTGACTCCCACCGAGAGCGAGTTTTAATGATTAATTGGGTAAGTCTAAGACTACTACACCCTCTCACTAACCACAAACAACTAAGCGACTGTTCTGGACAGACAGCCCAGATAGCTGATGTGTGCGCCCAGGATAGCGTGCTTGAACCTTAATTGGATAGAAGCACGAAAATAAGTTGAAATGAATGTGGACAATGACCGGCTTCGGTGGTGTCGCAGTTAAGCCATCGTACATAAGGCTAGTAGGTACTGGGTTCGCAGCCCGGTACCGGCTCCAACCCAGAGAGAGTTTTAATTACTCAGTGGGTAGGTGTAAGACTACCACACCCTCTTCTCTCTCACTAACACCTAACCCGCTTTCCTAGACAGACAGCCCAGATAGTTGAGGTGTGTGTGTCCAGGATAGCGTGCTTGACCCTTAATTGGATATAAGCACGAAAATAAGTTGGAATGAAATGAATGAATGCGGACAATGCATAAGAAGTCAGGTCCGAATATTCTATATTGACAAAAACTGAAGTGCTTCACGGTCAAACGCCGACCAAAACGTCTTGAGGAAATTCGGCTATGTTCTTGTTTAGCTAGGGGGCGGTCGGTCTAGGATCGATCACCGTCGCTGGGTCCATTGGGCTATTTTTCGTTCTAGCCAGTGCACCATGACTGGTATATCAAAGGCCGTAACATCCTGTCTGTGAGATGGTGCATATAAAAGATCCCTTGCTACTAATGGAAAAATGTAGCGGGTTTCCTCTCTATGACTGAGTCAAAATGACTATATGTTTGATTAATAGCAGATGATTAATAAATAAATGTGCTCTAGTGGTGTCGTTAAACAAAACAAACAAACGTATTTGTATATGCAATTTCCCATTCGCACACATAGACATGGTGCATACCAGTACGTCCTGGACAATGATTAGGACGCGGAAAATCTCGAGTCTACTGGTGGCATTCGAACCTATGACCCAACACACACCAGGCGAGCAACAGAACACCATTGAGGTATATCTCATTGTAGACTAAGACTTAAAACCAGTGTGGTTGTAAAAAAAAAGAGAGAAAAAACGTGTTCTTTTAAAAACAACTTGCGTTCGCTTCGCTTTCGTACAGTAGGGTCATAAAAGGTTTTTTTGTTTAACGACACTACTATATGACATTGATTCATTAATCATAGGCTATTGCATATCAAACATTTGGGAATTCTGACATAATCTTATAGAGGAAACCCGCTAATTGTTTTCATTAGTAGCTGCTACTGAGCTATGTAATTCTCACTTCTAGGCCTATCGAATGACAGAACTTTTGTCACAGGTAAATTCCGCCGTTAATATGTCAAGTATTTTGGTCATAAAACTAATTCAGACATCATTTCACACCGTACAATGTGGTACTGTGATTGAATAAAATAAAATAAAATCGTTCGCCGAGCCAGGAAATAATTTAATATTTAAGGTGGATCCGCGTTTTAGCATATACTACACAATAAGGTTTCTTTTAGACGACACCAACGCAACTGTCTCGTTTTAATGTTAGAGTTGTTTCCCTTGGCTTTTTTGTAGTTATAAAAAACAAGGCTTGACATGTATGTTTTTGGGCGCTTGAATTCGCTTTAATTTAAAATGGCAAGAGTTTTTGGTGTTGGTGTGGGCATTTTTGTCCTTGGTTTTCTGTGGGTACTTAGCCTGTTTATTTGTATTGTTTTATCCAGAGCTGAAAGTGGACTTGCGTAAGTGACTGAACTTTACCTCTGTTGTACATGTTTTCGTGGCGTACTCGTTGGGAAGTACACTATATTGGATTGCTTTCGAGACGTTTCGGCCCCAGATTTTGGCCACAAACCCTATATCGCTACTTTGTGTGCAATCTTTGTGCTGTTAATTATTAATTTATATTTTTTTACAAACTAGTGTGTGTGCGTAGGTACGTGTAAGTGTAAAAATAAATTAAGGCTGTACACATCACATGTAAGCAAAACATTCTTGTTAGTGGGCCATTTTACTATTCATATTAACGGGCTATTTTACTACATTAGAAAATAAAACTAAATGTTTCTTTGTTAGGTATTTACATGCTTATATCCCTTTTTTTTTTTTTTTTTTTTTTTTTAACGACACCACTAGAGCACATTAATCATCGGCTATTGGGTGTCAAACATTTGCTAATTTTGACATTTAGTCTTAGAGAGAAAACCTGCTACATTTTTCCATTAGTAGCAAGTTATCTTTTATTTGCACCATACCACAGACAGGATAGCACATACCATGGCCTTTGATATACCAGTCGTGGTGCACTGGCTGGAACGAGAAATAACCCAATGGGCCCACCAATGAGGATCGATCCCAAACCAATCGCACAGTAAGTGAGCGCTTTATCACTGGGATACGTCCCACCCCCTATAATAAAATTGTGTGGTCCGACGCCATATAACCATAAATAAAATGTGTTGAGTGTGTCGTTAAATAAATCATTTCCTTCCTTCCCTATAACAAAACATGCTTAGAACAAACTACTGCACAGAACGAACTGATTGTAAAGTCCCATTTTATCTCCCTATACTTCAATAACAAACTTATGCAAATGTATACAACGAACAACTGCTCTAAGGAGCTAACTATCATGGTTTCTTCTGTTTTGTTATAAGAGTATTTTACTGTACATTAATTATTTATAAATTATAGGAAAAATTAAAAGTTTGTTGCATTATTTGTATGTTAAAGGAGCTCAATCACGGATTTAGTGGGCCTTATTTCTCTAAATATGGATTATAAATGGAAATTACATTCATTTGGAATACCAAAGCTAGTTATGGTATGATCCAAAACATTTTAATTGAACTATGATCGAGGGAATTCCATGACACGATTCAGTTTTAAAATTTGGAATATTTATAGTAGTTAGGTTTTTCCTGCCCCGAGTCAGACCACCGATCTTGTCGGACTCGGGGTAGGCGTGCTCGAAACCATAGAGGTATATGAGCACGTTAAAACCGTATCTAAGTCTAAGCAAGAGGGGAAACTCAACAAGCTGTGGCACGGCACTTTGGCGTCTCTGCTTTATGCACGGTACACCACCACTCAAAGTGTTAATGGCAGGCTAAGGTCAGGTTGTCCCCGAGTAACCACCGCCGCTCAAGATCGATACATCCAGGTGTGTTAAAGGAGCTCAATCACGGATTTAGTGGGCCTTATTTCTCTAAATATGGATTATAAATGACAATTACATTCATTTGGAATACCAAACCTAGTTATTGTATGATCCAAAACATTTTAATTGAACTATGATCGAGGGAATTCCATGACACGATTCAGTTTTAAAATTTGGAATTCTTCTTTAAAGGAGACATTTAAAATACGGAAAAACAGACTCGTAGTGATGATGCTATATATACGACAACCATATAATGTATTTTTTTATTTTATATAAACGATCGCCGTGTATAGAGACTTGAGAAATGAGGGCCGGCTACATACATGACAAATAATAAAAAATATATTATTTCATGACAAAAATAACCGTAAATACGCTGAAATAAAATAATAAACAGTCGGAACATGAACTCACCATTTATTATTATTATTATTATTATTATTATCAGACGCGTGTGCAAATTATTTTGACTGGTTCGCAAAGTGGTATTTCGGTTTTAATGTATAGCGTAAAAAAAACCAGTGTACTGTGTCATGTTTTGTCGTCCAATGGTTGGCTAATTATTACTTAACCCAGTTGAATCCAGTTCTACATGCAGGGACAAGTTCAGTCTGCGTTTGTGTGTGTGCACGCACGTTAATCTTGCATTTTTATAGCCAAAACTCCTCCAGATAAAACACCACCTCTCCACTCCAAAAAGGTAGTAGTAGGCTAATAATAATAATAGTAGTAGTAATAATTGTGTATTATTATTATTATTACATGTATTATAATGTTGGTAAAATCGCGGTGGGGTGGGTAGGGGCGTTTGTTACAGAAACATTACATAAATTTAGAGGGGGACCCAGGAGTGGTCTCAGCTTTACTAGTAACCTATAAAAAAAAAATGTATTTTGAGTTTTATTGCCCCTTACAATTTTGAGCATTTGAAATGTGACTAAATACAGCAAAATAACCTTTTAGTCATATTTAGTTGCTGTAAAATTAGCTTCTTTTTTTAAATTTACATAAGCAGCCTCAAAATTGCACTCGGTGAAAAATTATTAAGTTCAAACCCTGTTGTTAGTTTGTGTACTGTCCGTAATTAGTTTCTCTTTAAATTAATCTACCTTAGCAGCTGATAATTTGTAATAGTTTTTTTAATTTATTTATTTATTCATTATTATTATTATTATTAGTTATTTATTTACTTATTTATTTATTATTTTTAATTTTTTGTTAGTACTGTAGGGACAATATGATACTATTCATATATCTATGGAAAACGTACACAAAAGGGTCTGCTAAATTCATATACTTCCCCACTCCCTCCCCTGTTCAGAAAATGCACTGTTCGTACAGTAATTAGTATGTATTCCTCCTGTTCCAGATGGTTCAGTAATATGGATAAATCAAATACATGTACTTATTTACCGCCTATATACAGTTTTGCTGTGAATATAGCCAGCCCTCGTTAGTGGAGGCTATATAACAAGGCCTTCGTATATATATAGTCACATCGTATATAAACACCGTCTAGTTCAGAGTATTCTTTAAAAATGCAATGTTCAATTCCTATCTCAATTCAGCTGTTATGGCATATTTTGCATGATAATGAATTTGACAAGGTGGAAAATGAAGTTGTTCATGATCCAGATGTTTAGAGTTTTTTGTGTACGACTAACGATAAATTTACCTATAGATCCAAAGGCCTAACTAGTCGGGATTATCGACGTTTAACATGCTTCTGTTACTAAAATAAATTAATGTATAATCTTATTATCATTCAGTACATGTTTTTATTATTTTTTAATAACTTATTTTCATTGTTGTTGTTTTTCAATTTACCCTACGTCGCAGAGGACGGTCAAGCGTTCTCATTACACGGGCTTGGTAAATCGTTTTGACATTACGGTTATTCATGGAATGCCCGTCACATGACTCAAAATAATATGTCACGCCTCTGCACTCCAAATAGCCGTTATTTTTCTCAGAATTATGGACCATACCCATAATTCAATTATTTTTATAAAATATCAATAATAAGTGCGATATGGTGGTCGTTGTACAGATGGTTCAATAAAATACTTTTAGGTACAAATCAAATGTATATATTGTCATATATTACCTTGTTGGATCAATAATTAGGTCAACAATCTGTGAGAGAGCGTGTTTAATATGGTAATTTTACAAATATGGTTTATTCCACCAAAAGTGCATCCATAAAAAGCGGAATGTTTGAATCCCAGCGTGTACAGTGAACTGTTGAGCAATAAATCAAATCAGGCTGGTTTAGAGGTTTACCATGATTGATGGTCGCTTAAAAACATCCTTCTGTTGATCTCTAGAGCTTTAAGTCACAGTGGTACGTCGATATCACTTGAGAAAATCACCTTGGTGAGATCATAATTGATTGATGGTCACTTAGAAACATCCTTCTGTTGATCTCCAGAGCTTTAATTCACAGTGGTGTGTCAATACTACATGAGGAAATTACCTCGGTGAGATCATGATTGCAGATCTCACAGTGCCAAAAAAGTGATTAATGGCTTCCCTGCCTGTATCTCAGATTATGGGGAGCCATTTAGACATTACCATATTGATACCATATAAATTCACATGCTAAAGGGAGTGAAAAACTACTCTACATGAACTGGTGTCAGGGGAGTGACAGCTCTGCTTAAAGGGACTGTCCTGAGTTTGCAGCCATTGTAAGATGTTTGCGATAACAGAGCCTTAAAGGGACTGTCCCGAGTTTGCAGCCATTGTAAGATGTTTGGGATAACAGAGCCTTAAAGGGACTGTCCCAAGTTTGCAGCCATTGTAAGATGTTTGGGATAACAGAGCCTTAAAGGGACTGTCCCGAGTTTGCAGCCATTGTAAGATGTTTGCGATAACAGAGCCTTAAAGGGACTATCCCGAGTTTGCAGCCATTGTAAGATGTTTGGGATAACAGAGCCTTAAAGGGACTGTCCCGAGTTTGCAGCCATTGTAAGATGTTTGCGATAACAGAGCCTTAAAGGGACTGTCCCAAGTTTGCAGCCATTGTAAGATGTTTGGGATAACAGAGCCTTAAAGGGACTGTCCCGAGTTTGCAGCCATTGTAAGATGTTTGCGATAACAGAGCCTTAAAGGGACTGTCCCGAGTTTGCAGCCATTGTAAGATGTTTGGGATAACAGAGCCTTAAAGGGACTGTCCCGAGTTTGCAGCCATTGTAAGATGTTTGGGATAACAGAGCCTTAAAGGGACTGTCCCGAGTTTGCAGCCATTGTAAGATGTTTGGGATAACAGAGCCTTAAAGGGACTGTCCCGAGTTTGCAGCCATTGTAAGATGTTTGCGATAACAGAGCCTTAAAGGGACTGTCCCGAGTTTGCAGCCATTGTAAGATGTTTGCGATAACAGAGCCTTAAAGGGACTGTCCCGAGTTTGCAGCCATTGTAAGATGTTTGGGATAACAGAGCCTTAAAGGGACTGTCCCGAGTTTGCAGCCATTGTAAGATGTTTGCGATAACAGAGCCTTAAAGGGACTGTCCCGAGTTTGCAGCCATTGTAAGATGTTTGAGATAACAGAGCCTTAAAGGGACTGTCCCGAGTTTGCAGCCATTGTAAGATGTTTGGGATAACAGAGCCTTAAAGGGACTGTCCCGAGTTTGCAGCCATTGTAAGATGTTTGCGATAACAGAGCCTTAAAGGGACTGTCCCGAGTTTGCAGCCATTGTAAGATGTTTGCGATAACAGAGCCTTAAAGGGACTGTCCCGAGTTTGCAGCCATTGTAAGATGTTTGCGATAACAGAGCCTTAAAGGGACTGTCCCGAGTTTGCAGCCATTGTAAGATGTTTGCGATAACAGAGCCTTAAAGGGACTGTCCCGAGTTTGCAGCCATTGTAAGATGTTTGCGATAACAGAGCCTTAAAGGGACTGTCCCGAGTTTGCAGCCATTGTAAGATGTTTGGGATAACAGAGCCTTAAAGGGACTGTCCCGAGTTTGCAGCCATTGTAAGATGTTTGCGATAACAGAGCCTTAAAGGGACTGTCCCGAGTTTGCAGCCATTGTAAGATGTTTGCGATAACAGAGCCTTAAAGGGACTGTCCCGAGTTTGCAGCCATTGTAAGATGTTAGCGATAACAGAGCCTTAAAGGGACTGTCCCGAGTTTGCAGCCATTGTAAGATGTTTGCGATAACAGAGCCTTAAAGGGACTGTCCCGAGTTTGCAGCCATTGTAAGATGTTTGCGATAACAGAGCCTTAAAGGGACTGTCCCGAGTTTGCAGCCATTGTAAGATGTTTGCGATAACAGAGCCTTAAAGGGACTGTCCCGAGTTTGCAGCCATTGTAAGATGTTTGCGATAACAGAGCCTTAAAGGGACTGTCCCGAGTTTGCAGCCATTGTAAGATGTTTGCGATAACAGAGCCTTGTTGGCGACTACTATTTCATACTAAATACATTTTCTTGTTTAGAATACCAGTGTGTGTATCGAATATGTTTGCAGTCATATACTAATGTTTGTGGCACTCATTTTTTACTTTAATTCATGATTTTTTTTTTTTTTTTTTTTTCTCTCGTACATATGAAATTATTGGTAGGTAAAATCCAGTTTGTGCTACTACAAGCATTAGGACAACAACAAAGACCTTGTAAATACAGACACTGATATTGTCCCTTTGAACTGTAAGATCTGTAACCAGGAGACATTGGTGGAGTTCTACTTTTATGTGACTGTCCCATTGTTATCTGTTAATGTTTTATCTATTAATTTTATTAGCATATTTTTTTAGGAATCTATCAAAGTTGTATAATGTAGGTTTCCCACAAAAAATATTTATTAATTTTTATGTATGAATTTTTAAGATTGTTATATATACGTGTATCTTGAATTCCATTATGTGGGGTGGGAAGTAGTGGTAAAGTGTCCGCCCTATGCACAGTCGGTTTGGGATCAATCCCTGTCAGTGGGCCCATTGGGCTATTTCTCGTTCCAGCCAATGTACCACAACTGGCATATCAAAGGCCGTGGTATGTGTTATCCTGTCTGTGGAATGTTGCATATAAAAGATCCCTTATTACTAATGGAAAAATGTAGAGGCCCTCTGCACGTTTCCTCTCAAAGACTGTAAAAAATTACCAAATGTTTGACATCCAATAGACAATGATTAATAAATCAATGTGCTCTAGTGGTGTTGTTAAACAAAACAAACTTTAACTTTAACTCCATAACATGTTGTAGAGATGACATGTGTTTTCATTTCCAGTAAAGAATGTTTTATTTTTATCAAAATTATTGAAAATCTTGCATCTAATATCGATTTTTAGCAACTATTATGCGAAGTTAAAGCTCTTCAATAGTGACATAATTTGTGTGATTTCCCCGTCTACAGTTGTGTAATGTACATACAGAAAATCATTTAGCATTTGATATCCTGATATTGTTGTCGTTTTCAGATAAAGTTAAGAACGTTTAGCATGGGTATTTTGTTCTACGATATACAGTGCTGACATGTAAAAACCAAAGTAAGAATAATACTTTTTACTTGTCATTGGGAACACATCGTTTATAGTAAAATAGATTTAAACTACATAGCTCATAGTTAAAGGGACATACCCAGGTTTTTAAACACTAAGGCATATTTTTGACTATTATAGCTGTTTTTGATAACTGAAATCATACTTTATTTAGATTTTATGGTTTAGATGATCAATTTCTGTACATTTGAAGTGTTTTTGGTCATCCTGGTGTTTTTAATACGTGTATCACAAAATGCATTTCTCATAATTTTAAAAATGCACATGCGTATGAGAAGTAACAGTTATGGAGTCGAGTTTTAGTCTATTTTTAGAGGGTATTTCACCATTTGAAAGTCACAGATCATGTTTCACTCAATTGTAACTTTATCCAAATGTGTTACAGGTTTGTAGATTAACTAAACTTAGTGTTACGTTTCACGGGTTGAAACTAGGGTCCATCCCTTTAATTTTAGTATTAAGTTGACGTTTAAGAAAACTTCCATAAGCTAACTGTTGTGCACTTTGGTTCGGCTGATTGTATCGCCAGAAAGTTCAGAACTGTCTTCTAATAATTAATAATAACTTTACATTATTACGATTATGGTTAACAACATCTTAGTTCATATTAAAGTGTTACGTCGCACTAGAACCAAAAGTGGGATGTAACACATTGACGTCTTATGGTTGCCGTACAGTGACCTTATCGGAATGATTATCGAACCAATTCAATAATATAAATTAAAATCGATTATGGGAAATAAATAGGATATTAAATTTGCTTCTGTTTCATATCATGTTTATGTTCCTCATGAAATAATTTTGGTTGTCACTCGCTAAAGTAGGTAGTGGGAATTTCCCTATTAGCTCAGTTGGTAGAGCACTGGAATCTTGCACTGAGAGTCTGTGGTTTGAATCCCCTCAGTGGAGATTGATTTTTCTGTTACATTTGGAGCCCACGTAGGGACTGGGTGTGTTTTTAACACAAGAATACAATTATATCCCAGTCAGGACCCGTAACAGTTCAACTGCCCGTGGCCCACAGCTCCAGGACGTAGCTTCACTTGAGGAGGGAGTATGTAGTAGTGTTAGTATAAAGTGCTCCTACTGGCAGTAGCTAGTGGTAATTTCCCTATTAACTCAGTTGGTAGAGCGCTGGACTCTCGCACTGAGAGTCTGTGGTTCGAATCCCCTCAGTGGAGGTTGATTTTTCTGTTACAAATATACTTTAGAAACATAACCTATTTTGACATTTAGTTCAGCATTAAATTATCTTCGTTTCTTGTGTTTCAGCAAACTGGGACCAGTTGCCATTTTGGGGGCCATTTTGTTGACAGTGATTCTTGTATTTATTCCAAGAGAGCCGGAATTCCCAACAGTAGAAGAAATAATCACGGTAATACTAAACACACAAACATATATATATATACAAACATGTACTTGGTGAACTCAGCATGATGCATCGACTAATCTCTTAGTTTTCTTGTCCTTCCAGTTCCCCATTTCGGGCAATGAACAGACATGACTGTTTTCCGTTATAAAACAGATTTCCCCTTTTTAAATATTCCTTTACCAGTTTTTATTTTCCGTTTGTTATAATTTTTACTGAGTGGCCATCTCTTAGTGTCCATTTAGATGACTATGTTCGAGTAAAATCAGAGTTTTTGGTAGGGTGCACAAACATGTCTGATTGAAGTAAATTACGTATTTATGAACTTGACAATTCCTGGTATAATTCCTTCACAAACATGCAGATACTTTGTTTCTCATTCATGTCAACAGGGAACATTTTGTTTTAAAAATCTTGATGTTTGGCCAACAGAAATTTGATTAGCAATTACTGTTTAATGTTTTAAAATTGTGTGGCGATATCTGAAACTTATGCAGCGAATCACGACGTGATACTGTACAAAATGTCCCATGATCATTGTTTTCACTGTACTGATACTTGTTTATGATTAAGCAGCACACATTTCAGGTGTTGAAATAAGCATAATGCCATAAATTAAGAGACTGGTAAGCTATAGGTCACCATTACGACAAATTAATTAAGTTTACAATTCACATTATGTTATTCCTTCAAAAATACGCTGATACTTTATTCTTATAATTTTCCTCAATGTACTGATATATCTGTGTGTAATTTGTATACTGTACAAAATGTCCCATGATCATTGCTTTCACTCTACTGGTACTTGTGTGTGATTTGTAATTTGTATACTGTACAAAATGTCCCATGATCATTGCTTTCACTCTACTGGTACTTGTGTGTGATTTGTAATTGAGATGCACACATTTGATGGGTTTCTTCTCTTAAGACTATGTCATAGTTACCAAATGTTTGACATCCATTAGCCGAACTATTTCTCGCACCAGTTAGTGCACTACGACTGGTACATCAAAGGTTGTAGTATGTGTTATCCTGTCTATGGGATGATGCATATAAAAGATCTCTTGCTGCTAATCAAAAAGAGTAGCTCATAAAGTGGCAATATCAATATCTGTGATCCTTAACCATATGTCCGACGCCATATAACCGTAAATAAAATGTGTTGAGTGCATTGTTAAATAAAAACATTTCTATCCTTCCTTCCTTCCAATAGCCAAAGATTAATAAATCAATGTGCTCTAGTGGTGTCGTTAAACAAAACAAACTTTAACTTTAATAAATTATTTCTAATCATATACTGATGATTAATCATGGTTGTACCCATCTATTTTCAGAAATACGACTATACAATCATATACAGATCGTCACTACTGGCAACGTTAGCCATTTTCCTTGTGGTTGGACTACTGACGTTTGTGCTGCGTGTTGTGAATGCTCCAGTTTATGCGAAACCCATCAGGAGAAGACGGCGATAAAGAGGTTTTCGCCAGGATGAGATAATACAGCACGCAAACCAATAATAAAATTAACTGGTTGTCGTGTTCATTGATTGTCTGTTCTGCAAGTAGCTGCATGTGCTCGTGTGGAGTAATCGTGTACTTTGATCAACCATTTTCATTTCATTTCAACTTATTTTCGAGCTTATATCCAATTAAGGTTCAAGCACGCTGTACTGGGCACACACCTCGGCTATCTGAATCGTTTTTATACGAAACTAACTGCATACAACACACTCGATTTACGGTTATATGGCGGCGGACATATGGTTAAGGACCACACAGATATTGAGAGAAGAAACCCACTGTCGCTACTTCATGGGCTACTCTTCTCAATTAGCAGCAAGGGATCTTTTATATGCACCATCCCACAGACAGGATAACACATACCACAGCCTTTGATATACCAGTCGTGATGCACTGGCTGGGGCAAGAAATGGCCCACTGGGCCCACCGACGGGGATCGATCCCAGACCGACCACACATCAAAGCTTTTAGCACTGGCCTACATCCTGCCCGTGACATGTAAGGAGTAGAATGCTACGTATACGTCCATTAAATACCATTTACCGTACAACTCGGGTTTAAAAACGTTTTATCTTAAAAACATATCACTTTTATCTAACATCCATTCATGTAGAATACTCTTATGTAAACATTTGCAGCATCTTGTAATATACAAATCGGTTTCATTCCCAAAGGCATAGCTGATCATTTAATCATGGTACAGTTTAGTGCGTCGTTAAATAAAACATTTCATTCTTTAATCATGGTACAAAAACAACCAGTTGTCTCCCTTGCATGTGCATAATATTTTCATATACTAGTACTTACCATTTTGACACCTAATATTAGTAGCTGATGTGTATTTTTGTGCTGGGGTGTCATTAAACATTCATTCATTCCCTTGTCTGTGCCTTTATTAGAATGACATCATCTTTGTATTGATTGTATTTAATGTACAGAACTTGCACATAACTGGTACCTTGGACTATCAGCTATTTTGTAATTAAATTTGTAAATTTTTTATGAATTAAAAACATATTTATATAATAAACTGGTTTTGTTGTATTGAATCTTTTCACACGACAATCCTAAGTTCATATCCTGAGAATATGAAGAGAACAGTTTGTATAACAGTGTCTCCTCAGCATGTTTCAAACTACGACCGCTGGGCGTCTTGATATATGGTTGGGTTTTTATAATTTGGTTAAGAGAGATAAAGGCAGAGAGCTCAGTGGAATAATAAAGATGCAGCAGGTGTGCAGTTTCAGGGCTAAGCCCCTCCCACCACCATCACATACACCTCAATCAAATCTGCTCCCCCCCCCCCCCCTACATTTTCCAAGGAAGCCCTACTCTACCCACCTATAAACTAGTCTAGACCCCTCCCCACATCACAAATTCCTGCACAGAGAAAGAAATGTTTTATTTAACAACGCACCCAACACAAACCCGCTGTCACCACCACATAAGACTACTCTTTCCGATTAGCAGCAAGGGATCTTTTATTTGCCCTTGTGCAGGCAGGATTGCATAAACCATGGCCTTTGTGGAACCAGTTATGGATTGCTGGTCGGTGCAAGTGCGTTTACACCTACCCATTGAGCCTTGCGGAGTACTCACTCAGGGTTTGGAGTTGGTATCTGGATTAAAAATCCCATGCCTCGACTGGGATCCGAACCCAGTACCTACCAGCCTGTAGACCGATGGCCTAACCATGACACAACCGAGGCCGGTTGCACAGAGAAAGGTATTGTTATATGTATCTTCCCATAAACAGGATACATGCACCTTGTGCAGTGAAGTTTTTTTGGGGGTTTGGGTCATGTACCCCCAGAAAAATAGTTTTAAAGAAACAAAATTGCTTCGAACGGCTTTTGAACACTCACAAATGCCCTCTGCACATGCACCTAGGTCAGTACATACTAGACTGATGTACCAGTTGTTGGGATGGAACTGGACATTCTTTTGTGGATCTTATTCCAACCAATGTCCCACGCCTAGTATATCAAAGGCTGTCGTATGTGCTGTCCTGTTTGGGAAAGTGCATATAAAAGATCCCTTGCTACTAATGGAAAAATGTAGGTTTCCTCTCAAAGAATGTTAAATTACCAATAGCCTATGATTAATAAATCAATGTGCTCTAGTGGTGTTGCTAAACAAACTATGAAAACAAAAATCCTGCCCTCTTATTCAAATACAAGGTATCTTACTCCACGATGGGGGGGAGGGGAGGGGTAAGTTGCCTAGTTTTGTTTTCAGTCTGGAGGAAACTACTTGTATTCAAACTTTAAAAAATAAAAACACAAAGCATTATGTTGCATTTACCTTTAATATCAAACCAGGCAATTCATTGAAACAAAGGGAGACAATAACTTAAAGAAACAACCAAAAATAAACATTTCCTTTCATAGTACAGTACAAGAAGTGATGCAGCTTCCAACAAAACTCACAAATTAGCACAATAGATGACAACAGATGATCCAGTGAATGAAACATTTTAACTAAATACAAACTGTATTTAAAATCTTTGGTGAACATATGTACACAAATTTCATACTTAGTTACAAGTTGCCATTATCAATGGGAGGTTTTCACAAATTTTAATTTATTTGACTGTCTTTTTAAATTTAATTCCAGGGTTGTACTTAGCCTATAATAACTAGGGGGAGTGGGGTCATAGGGATGGACTTAACATAAGATTTGAGATATGCCTATAGTAATTTAGAATTTTATCTAGCTAGTCATAATGGACATTTTAAATGAAAACAGCACTTTTTTTATGGACGGGGGGGGGGGGGGGGGGGGGGGGGGGGGGGAATTTAACCCCCACTACTAAGTATGGCCGTGTAAATTCATTATATTACTGAACACATTGATATCCAATCTAACCACAACCCTAAATAATATATAATGGGTTATAGTTAGGGCGTCATTCAAACTGTTTTAAGGCTCGGGGGTGAAAGAGTATGATGAGATATATTACAAATTAGGGTGATGGAGGGGTGTTTTTCAAGGTTTCAGCAACAGTTTCATAAAAATGTCTCCTTTTTTTTTTACATATATATATAAATGTTATGTAGCTAGTTCATTAAAATAAACTTCAACCACAACGTATTGCTCAATATTTGTAAAGGAGGAGATGCTTGAAACAAGGGTGTTTTCGGGAATGTGACAAAGAAAAAATAGGTATGGCACAGTAGATTGTCTTTTTTGTTTATCTGCTTAATTATTACTGCATTCATCATCGCTGTTCTAGATCAAATGTTATGTATCTATAATAAATAAAATAATACATCAAACAAATAAATAAATACAAATACGGTCGGCCCTTTTTTAGGCAAGGTTGTGTTGCATTCCTGAAAACACATATATATTTGCTTAAACTTAATTATCTTTTAAAAATCTACCCTAATGAACTGTCACAAGTATGTGGGAGGCTGGGGTGGGGGGGGGGGAGGAGACTGCCCCCACTTGAGGTCGAAAATGTATGGGGTTTTTCTATTGCTCCACCCACCCCCACTCCTCTACTTGAGGTTGTGCCTCCCTCCGCCTCTCCAGATTTTGTTCCTACAGGCCTGTACAACAATCCCGAATACTTCAGCTGATTGACAAACTGTTAGTATTCACTTGTCTCCAAACAAGATTTGAAAATTTTGGGCTGTGAGTATTGACACCCAAATGTGTAGGTGGTACATTATATTTAAACTTGGAAATATCTTTCACACAACTAACTGCAAAGTAATTACTTTTGCAGTAATTAAAAAACCAAGTTTAAAACCGATATACCACACAATGCTGTGAGAGCACCAAGCATCAAACACATCAAACTATACTGGATGCCAAAAGAAACGCGAATGTAAGTTTCAGCTGTGACATTAAAGGGACAGACCCTAGTTTTTAAACACTATAAGAATATTTCTCACTGTTAGAGCCGTTTATGATCTCTGAAATCAAACATTACTTACATTTTATTGTTTACATTATCTATTTCCATAGAAAAGAAGAGTTTCTGGTCACCCTGGTGTTTATAATACAAAACAAAATGCATTTTTCATATTTTTAAAAAATGCATGTGCATCTGAGAAGTAACAGTTATTGATTCGAGTTCTAGTTTATTTTTAAGGACATTTCCCAGTTTAAATGTCACAGACTCCTCTTTCACTCTATTGTAACTTTATCCAAATGAGTTACAGGGTTTGTAAATTAACTAAACTCAGTGTCCATTTTTTACAAGTTAAAACTAAGGTCAGCGGCTTTAAATTTAGTTTTTTTAAAGACAAGACTAACACAAAGAGATTCAGGAGAATTACAGATTGATATACCGTTTATCATAACACAGAATTGACAGTTTGACAGACCGACACACAGTCTATTCAGTATAAACACCAATGGCCCATAACACCTGTTGTACATTTTTGTATATACAGATAGCTGACATTGACAGTTTGACAGACAGACACACAGTCTATTCAGTATAAACACCAATGGCCCATAACACCTGTTGTACATTTTTGTATATACAGATAGCTGACATTGACAGTTTGTAATCCAGTAGACCTATGTAATTATCAAACATCCATAAACCTGATTTACGTTTCTTTTGGTATTCAGTACACATGGACAGAAAATAAAACAGGAAAAAAAAATGCAATGGACTGAATTTACAAAGCCTGTTTATCTTATTTCTCTTCTATATAATATAGAAAATACATGACATGAGATTATACAAGTTAGGCTACAGGGTATCAGGTCAGGTCAGGTCATAGGGTTTTATGTGCACATTCAGAGCAAGCCTCGGCCGGCCTTTCTGCCCAGGACAGGAAAGGTGGGGGTGGGAGGAGTAGGGACTGCCTGCACTGGCAGGTACAAGGGAGCACCAGCAGCCCGACCTCGGTTGGTAACAGGCGGGGGGGGGGGGGGGGGGGGGGGTAATGTTGCTATGGAATTTTGATGGAGCAAAGTAAATGGAAAAGGTGCACAATTTTGATTTAAGGAAGTTTGGAGCAATTTTGAACGGTTGGTCAAAAAGAAAAATTGAGAGGTAACAGGTTTTGATTTTAGTGAGTCGAGAGTAGCTCGTTACAGGGTATCAGACAGTGGTAGCTTATACTGGACGAGACAAACTAATTTATTATTTATTTCATGGACCTGCGGCCAACTGGGCTATTTCTCATTCCGGCCTTGGAAAGAATAGAATAGAATAGAATAGAATAGATTCCGGCCTTGGAAAGAATAGAATAGAATAGAATAGATGTTTAACGACACCCAAGCATGAAAAATACATCGGCTATTGGGTGGCAGACTATGATAATTGCAAAAATAAAGTGACTTAGGAAAGCATGACTGTTATATGAAAGGATGTGGTATGTGCTGTTCTGTCTACATATAAAAGATCCCTTGCTAGTAGTGAGAAAATGTATCAGGTTTCCTCTGTAAGACTATAGTCAAGTGACTAATGCTTCACGTCCAGTTACTTACAGCTGATGATTGATAAATCAATGTGCTCCAAAACTAACTAACTTTCACAGACCTGAATGAAAAATAACACATACAATTAAAGAGACAGACCCTAGTTTTTAAACACTAAGGCACATTTTTCTCCTAGACGCTAGTTTCAACCCATGAAAATGGACATTAAGCTTTTTTAATTTACAAACCTGTAACAAATTTGGATGCAACAGAGTGAAACAAGAGTCTGTGATGCTGAAATACTCTTAAAATAGATTAAGATGCGACTCCATAACCATTACTTCTCAGAAGCATGTGCATTTTTGAAAATATGAAAAAATGCATTTCGTGGTATTAGAAACACCAGGATGACCAGAAACACTTCGGTTGTACAGAAATGGATAATCTAAACAATAAAGTATAAGTAATGTTTGATTTCAGTGATCATAAATGGCTCTGATAGTGAGAAATAATATTATGTCTTAGTGTTTAAAAACTAGGGTCTGTCTCTTTAAGAGAGTACTTGAAGTATTTCAGATGAGACTTGATTAAAAAATACAGAGCACTTAACACACCCCAAAACTCATACCTGCTGACTTAATACACCCCAAAACTCATACCTGCTGAAACGAACAATTAATAAACATTCTTTTACACAGATTTAATATAGCCATTCAGTTTTGTTTTTGTATTTAATTAGCTATACCTAAATTAACATTCTGATTGGAAATACATATATAATAGCATTTCTGACAAAGTAAATTATAATACATGTGTATAAATATATTCATGAAATACTGATTTTTCTCAGCAAACTTTCAGTATGATACTGAAACTGAAAACAATGCATATAACAATTTCACATGTTCTGTATTTCATTGTAGTGTTTCTTCTTTGTTATACTATACAATTATGCACAACAAAAAGAAACAAAGAAAAAACTTAATTATCAACATTTCAAAATACTTAAATTTCGGTTACATTTATTACAATGTAATGTCACCCCACTGGTCCAGACGTAGCAATGGGAGTTTGTTCATTTCTCGATTAATGTAAAAAATTACGTCGTCAGGGAACGTCATACCTGATGATATCATTTTATATTGGTAATTTGTCTTACTGAGCGTTATTGTTTTAATCAAAAGAAATCATTCAAAATAAAATATGAACTTTTAGTGTTATTATCAATAAGTATTTTTCAAATTTAACTTTAAGTATTTTCTGTTATTTCTTTTACGTTCATCTGGGTATGAACCCAAAAAAATCATCTGCAAATTTATGTGAGAATGGCTTTGCCGATTCATACAGTTTACGGATGATTTTTATGTACATACCCCAATGAACGTTAAAGAAATAACCGACTATCCTTAATTAAGATATTTTTTTACAAGACTTTTAATTCATAAAAATCTCAAAATATTTATGTTGATTAACTTTGGAATATGGCATCAAACAACATTTGGCATAACAGTTAACACAAACATTATGTACGAATTGATGAAATGAGTTATCAGCACCAAACAATCAAAGTAAACTCTGTAACAGTCCCCCTCCTTACCTTCCCTTGGCAGGTGGTCATAGTTAAAGCTGTGGCCTTTTTTTGCTATCATACAATATCTTTTATTAATGCAAAATACAAAGAGAACGACCGTTTTAATAAAGCCGTGTCTTTGCTATCTACAGCCTATGTCAACTGTTGGATGTAGCTCTTCAGTCCTGTCAACATTTTACACACACAAACATGCAACAAATGAGATTATTTCTATTCACTGTAGATCTTGTATACATTAATGAACAACATTATCTTCCCAAGCAGTCTGGAAATACAGAATACTACACGAGTAGCCATTAAGACTTCATTTTGTTTACAAGTTGTTTCAAAATGTACCTGACGAGTGAATATACATTTTTAAATGCTTTGTCCAAAGGAAAATTAATCTATAACTACACCACCATCTATCCCCATCCTGTCCTTAAATACTGATATCTTCCAATGCCTACTTACTTAAACACTTTGACCACTAACTATCAAAAGGTATGGTACAAGGTGGTTGAACACAGTTTGGGTATGTATGTCTATGCATTAGTGACTTGAACCCACATAGTGACTGGGGTTGCGGTGATTACTTTTGCCCTGTTTAACTGATCAACAACCAGAAATGGGTGGATTGAGACAGAAGGCCAATGAAGCGATGAGCCCCCCACCCCTCAACTCTGAATAATGAATACACACAAACACTCGCCCAGCTGAAAGTCGAATTAATATACATCTGTCTCATTCCCCCCACCCACTCCCAGTTACTGTCGTATTCTGACACCAATGAAACCTCATCATTTTGACCACTACCTATCGAAATGTCTGGTAAGTTGCGGTCGACCACGTCTTCGGCACGTAGGTCTGTGCATTAGCCACTTGGATTCCCGTTGTAACTGGTGTCGCAGACAGAGAGACGGGCGTTGCCGTGAGAGACAGGGGCAGGGTCAGCGCCCCCGGTATGGCAGAGGAGGGACTGGTCGTCACGACGGACACTGCCAGGGGCTGCTGGCCCGCCCCCGACGTCCCCGGGGCTGCCGCGATCATCGTGGTCCCGTTCACCTGGACAATGTGCGTCTGCTGTGGGTTGAACTGCGTGTGAGCGAGCGCCTGACCCAGGTGACTCAGCTCGATGGTCGAGTGCTGCAGCTGCGACGGCTGTATCTGGACCATTGTGGGCGTGCCGCCTGCGTGTGACGTCAGGTGTTGGGCCAGCCGGTACTCGGTGGCGCCCGGCCGGTACTCCTGTAACGACTGTGTCAGCTCGCTCATCGCTTGGGTCAACAGATCAGCCGCTTGGATCGAATCCGGGTGCACGGTATGGACGGTAGCCACTTCCTCATACCGGTCCTGCATGACCGGCGGTTGGGCCGCTTCCAGGAGGTACAGCTCTTCCTTGGCGAGGATTTTCCGTTTCTCGCTAGCCGCAGGGACACTATCAGGGTGTTTCTTGCGCTGGTGCTGCATCAGTTTGGCCTTGCTGGCATACTGCTTGTGGCAGAAGGTGCAGGAGTGGGGCATCGTCGTGATGCTGCCCACAGTCTGCGAGTACGTCGGGTTCGGCAGTCCCGGGATTTCAGGGATCAAGTTTCGTCTGCGACTGCTCATCGGGAGCTCTGATCCCGGGTGGTTCTTTATTATGTGCGCCTTGCGTTTAGAGCTCGACTTGTACACTTTATCGCAATACTGGCAGTAGTAGTCACGCTGCGTTTTCAGAATCGGAAGATTCAACTCGGGGATGCATTCCGGTTTCAAATCGGGATGTCGTTTGGCTAAGTGGTTCACCAACATGCCCCGTCGCTTGAAACCCAACAGGCAGGTGTGGCATTTGTAGATGAAGCGATGGTAGTCGTTTGGCGAGACCTTCGGCACAAACTTTTTGATATTGGGTTTGTCTCGCTCCATGTTTTTGGCCTCCCGTTCCACCGAGTGCATTCTCTTGATGTGTTCCTTCAGCTTGTCTTTCCTCTTGAACTGTCGCCCACAGTTCTCGCACATGAACTCGCGGTGCGCCGAGTGTCGCAGCATGTGCAGTTTCAGTTTGTCGGGTCGCGGAAACACCTTGTCGCAATCGGGGCATGGGTACTTCTTGTCCGGGTGGAACGTGCGCATATGTTTGCGGATCAGCGTGTAGTCGTCGAACTTCTTGCTGCACGCGGGACAGGTGAAGAGCCCATCATGCGCATGCAACGATATGTGTGCCTTCAGCATATTCACCTGATCGAAGCCCAATCGACAAAGCGGACACTCGTAGTACTTGTGGTCGCTGTGGGTCTTCATGTGGCAGGCTAGCGCCGAGTTGTTCATGAATCTCTTGTAGCACACGTTGCACTGTAGCGGCTTGCTGTCCTCTTCCCCATGACACAGCAGGTGGCGCTGCAGTCTCTCCTGCGTCCCAAATGCCTTCCAGCACTTGGAACATTTGTGTGGACGGTTCGGGTTCAGTCGCGGCTTCGTTTTGCCGTGCTCCGCGGCGTGCTCTATCAAATCACGTTTGTTGGCGAACTGGATGTGGCACATCGGACAGGCAAGGTACGTTTCCAAGGAGACCAGATTCTCGCCATTCTGTGCCCGATTTTCACCGTTTGCGGAATTCGGGTCGACATTTTCGACAACGTTGACATCGACGGCAAATTTTTTAATTTCATCCAATGCGACATCTTCGGCAGCGTGTGTGAGGGTGTGGAGGTTAAGGAGGTTGGAGTTGTCGAAGGTCAGGTCACAGTGCATGCACACCCACTCGTTTCCGCCACTGTCTTTACCCTTCCGCTTGTACAGAGACTTGATCGTCTGACGGATCTTGTTATTACAGGTACGTCGCTGGTACTTCTTTAATGTTCTGAAACACAGAAATAATAACAATATAGCTGGTACTTTTGTAACGTTCTGAAACATAGAGAAATAATAAAAATATAGCTGGTATTTTTTGTAACGTTCTGTAACAGAGAAATAATAAAAATATAGCTGGTACTTTTGTAATGTTCTGTAACACAGAGAAATAATAAAAATATAGTTGGTACTTTTGTAACGTACTGAAACACAGAGAAATAATAAAAATATAGTTGGTACTTTTGTAACGTACTGAAACACAGAGAAATAATAAAAATATAGTTGGTACTTTTGTAACGTACTGAAACACAGAGAAATAATAAAAATATAGTTGGTACTTTTGTAACGTTCTGAAACAGAGAAATAATAACAAAATAGCTGGTACTTCTTTAATGTTCTGAAACACAGAGAAATAATAACAATATAGCTGGTACTTCTTTAAGTTCTGAAACACAGAGAAATAATAACAATATAGCTGGTACTTCTTTAAGTTCTGAAAAGAAAAAGAAATCGTAACAATAAAAATACAGCTTCAATGTTCTGAAACACAGAGAAATAATAACAATATAGCTGGTACTTCTTTAATGTTCTGAAAAGAAAAAGAAATTATAACAATAAAAATATAGCTGGTACTTTTTAAATGTTATGAAAAGAAATAGAAATTACAATAATAAAAATATAATGTTCTGAAATGAAGAGAGATTATAGTACATGTAATAACAAGAGGCTCATCGGCCGTAACGGTCATCTGGGTAAGCTGTTGACCTCATCTTCCAGACTCACAAAGGAAACGTTATTTAACGACGCACTCAACACATTTTATTTATGGTTATATGGCATCAGACACCACACAGATATTGAGAAAGGAACCCCGCTGTCACCACTTCATGGGCTACTCTTTTCGATTAGCAGCAAGGGATCTTTTATATGCACCATCCCACAGACAGGATAACACATACCACGGCCTTTGATATACCAGTTGTGGTGCACAGGCTGGAGCAAGAAATAGCCTAATGGGCCCACCGAAGGGGATCGATCCCAGACTCAAAAAGTGCATGACACCCATTTCCAAGTTTATGATCTAGTAAAATGCATATCTCTATGTAAGTATAATAAACTGACCCCTGCCCAGGGACAAAAAGTGGACCTAGAATGAATGACATTAAAAAATCAGATAAACCATCTCTTGACCTTTACATATATATGGAAAAAAAAACTATTCATTGTTAAATTGGCTTTTTTTCCCCCTTCTCTTTTTGGCATCCACCCCTCATGATCCTGCGGACAGGGTCAGATTAACTAAATTCATTAAAAAAAAAATCTTTGTGCCAAGGAAGCTTCTGACAAAATTTGGTTGGAATTGGTCGAGTAGTTTGAGAAGATTTTACAAATGACATTCACAAATTAAAAAAAACATCTGTCGACATTTACATATATATGATGACTATTTGGTTATATTATTATGACCAAATAGTCATCATATATATGTAAACGTCGATAGATGATCTGTTTTTTAATTGGCTTAAATATCCGCTTTGGCTACCACTTCTCAGGGGTAGAGGGGGATGTCAGAATGATCAAATTCACAAATGTGTTTCTCCACCAACAGAGCACATTGATGTAAAAAATTTCAACATTGTAACACGTTTTAATATATGCACACAAGACACAAAGGAACAAATCAACTGGCAGGAAGGCAGGTAGTCTTTTTACGTGCCCCTATCCACTTAAGGTTCAGGTTCGCCCATCCCGGATTTCATCTCTGACATCACCAGTGACCAACTGTTAATTTCCTGAATACACCCCTCGTCACAATTTCACAAATCATCATAAGGCTAGTTTTGCACATAAACCTAAATCTACGACTAATTTACAATTATTATTACAACTAACTGTTGTTAGTTAGTTGTACTAACTAATATAATTTGAAGTTTACATATTTCTTTTCTGTTTTCTTTTGTCATTAAAATGCTCCATTTTGTATAATTATACAATTTTCTGCGTGAAATAGATGCCAAACGTAAACTTACGATGTTTAGTGAAATAGACACCAAACACGTGTAAACGTATGACTGGTATAACTGATAGTAGCAGACGTAAACTTACGATGTTTAGTGAAATAGATGCCAAACACTTGTAAACGTATGACTGGTATAACTGCTAATAGCAGACGTAAACTTACGATGTTTAGTGAAATAGATGCCAAACACATGTAAATGTATTACCGGTATAACTGCTAATAGCAGACGTAAACTTACGATGTTTAGTGAAATAGATGCCAAACACATGTAAACGTATGACCGGTATAACTGCTAATAGCAGACGTAAACTTACGATGTTTAGTGAAATAGATGCCAAACACATGTAAATGTATGACCGGTATAACTGCTAATAGCAGACGTAAACTTACGATGTTTAGTGAAATAGATGCCAAACACTTGTAAATGTATGACCGGTATAACTGCTAATAGCAGACGTAAACTTACGATGTTTAGTGAAATAGATGCCAAACACGTGTAAACGTATGACTGGTATAACTGATAGTAGCAGACGTAAACTTACGATGTTTAGTGAAATAGACACCAAACACATGTAAACGTATGACTGGTATAACTGATAGTAGCAGACGTAAACTTACGATGTTTAGTGAAATAGACACCAAACACATGTAAACGTATGACTGGTATAACTGATAGTAGCAGACGTAAACTTACGATGTTTAGTGAAATAGACACCAAACACATGTAAACGTATGACTGGTATAACTGATAGTAGCAGACGTAAACTTACGATGTTTAGTGAAATAGACACCAAACACATGTAAACGTATGACTGGTATAACTGATAGTGACAGACGTAAACTTACGATGTTTAGTGAAATAGATGCCAAACACATGTAAACGTATGACTGGTATAACTGATAGTAGCAGACGTAAACTTACGATGTTTAGTGAAATAGACACCAAACACATGTAAACGTATAAACCGGTATAACTGCTGATAGTAGCAGACGTAAACTTACGATGTTTAGTGAAATAGATGCCAAACACTTGTAAACGTATGACTGGTATAACTGATAGTAGCAGACGTAAACTTACGATGTTTAGTGAAATAGACACCAAACACGTGTAAACGTATGACTGGTATAACTGATAGTAGCAGACGTAAACTTACGATGTTTAGTGAAATAGATACCAAACACGTGTAAACGTATGACTGGTATAACTGATAGTAGCAGACGTAAACTTACGATGTTTAGTGAAATAGATGCCAAACACGTGTAAACGTATGACTGGTATAACTTATAGTAGCAGACGTAAACTTACGATGTTTAGTGAAATAGACACCAAACACATGTAAACGTATGACTGGTATAACTTATAGTAGCAGACGTAAACTTACGATGTTTAGTGAAATAGACACCAAACACATGTAAACGTATGACTGGTATAACTGATAGTAGCAGACGTAAACTTACGATGTTTAGTGAAATAGATACCAAACACGTGTAAACGTATGACTGGTATAACTGATAGTAGCAGACGTAAACTTACGATGTTTAGTGAAATAGATCCCAAACACGTGTAAACGTATGACTGGTATAACTGATAGTAGCAGACGTAAACTTACGATGTTTAGTGAAATAGACACCAAACACGTGTAAACGTATGACTGGTATAACTGATAGTAGCAGACGTAAACTTACGATGTTTAGTGAAATAGACACCAAACACATGTAAACGTATGACTGGTATAACTGATAGTAGCAGACGTAAACTTACGATGTTTAGTGAAATAGATACCAAACACGTGTAAACGTATGACTGGTATAACTGATAGTAGCAGACGTAAACTTACGATGTTTAGTGAAATAGACACCAAACACATGTAAACGTATGACTGGTATAACTGATAGTAGCAGACGTAAACTTACGATGTTTAGTGAAATAGACACCAAACACATGTAAACGTATGACTGGTATAACTGATAGTAGCAGACGTAAACTTACGATGTTTAGTGAAATAGACACCAAACACATGTAAACGTATGACTGGTATAACTGATACTTACGATAGCAGACGTAAACTTACGATGTTTAGTGAAATAGATGCCAAACACATGTAAACGTATGACTGGTATAACTGATAGTAGCAGACGTAAACTTACGATGTTTAGTGAAATAGACAGTAAACGTATGACTGGTATAACTTATAGTAGCAGACGTAAACTTACGATGTTTAGTGAAATAGACACCAAACACATGTAAACGTATGACTGGTATAACTTATAGTAGCAGACGTAAACTTACGATGTTTAGTGAAATAGACGCCAAACACGTGTAAACGTATGACTGGTATAACTTATAGTAGCAGACGTAAACTTACGATGTTTAGTGAAATAGACACAAAACACATGTAAACGTATGACTGGTATAACTGATAGTAGCAGACGTAAACTTACGATGTTTAGTGAAATAGACACCAAACACATGTAAACGTATGACTGGTATAACTGATAGTAGCAGACGTAAACTTACGATGTTTAGTGAAATAGACACCAAACACATGTAAACGTATGACTGGTATAACTGATAGTAGCAGACGTAAACTTACGATGTTTAGTGAAATAGATACCAAACACGTGTAAACGTATGACTGGTATAACTGATAGTAGCAGACGTAAACTTACGATGTTTAGTGAAATAGACACCAAACACGTGTAAACGTATGACTGGTATAACTGATAGTAGCAGACGTAAACTTACGATGTTTAGTGAAATAGATACCAAACACGTGTAAACGTATGACTGGTATAACTGATAGTAGCAGACGTAAACTTACGATGTTTAGTGAAATAGATCCCAAACACGTGTAAACGTATGACTGGTATAACTGATAATAGCAGACGTAAACTTACGATGTTTAGTGAAATAGATGCCAAACACATGTAAACGTATGACTGGTATAACTGATAGTAGCAGACGTAAACTTACGATGTTTAGTGAAATAGACGTCAGACACGTGTAAACGTATGACTGGTATAACTGATAGTAGCAGACGTAAACTTACGATGTTTAGTGAAATAGATACCAAACACGTGTAAACGTATGACTGGTATAACTGATAGTAGCAGACGTAAACTTACGATGTTTAGTGAAATAGATGCCAAACACATGTAAACGTATGACTGGTATAACTGATAGTAGCAGACGTAAACTTACGATGTTTAGTGAAATAGATGCCAAACACATGTAAACGTATGACCGGTATAACTGCTAATAGCAGACGTAAACTTACGATGTTTAGTGAAATAGACTGGTATAACTGCCAAACACATGTAAACGTATGACTGGTATAACTGATAGTAGCAGACGTAAACTTACGATGTTTAGTGAAATAGACGCCAAACACATGTAAACGTATGACCGGTATAACTGCTAATAGCAGACGTAAACTTACGATGTTTAGTGAAATAGATGCCAAACACATGTAAACGTATGACCGGTATAACTGATAATAGCAGACGTAAACTTACGATGTTTAGTGAAATAGATGCCAAACACATGTAAACGTATGACTGGTATAACTGAGATAGCAGACGTAAACTTACGATGTTTAGTGAAATAGATACCAAACACATGTAAACGTATGACTGGTATAACTGATAATAGCAGACGTAAACTTACGATGTTTAGTGAAATAGATGCCAAACACATGTAAACGTATGACTGGTATAACTGCTAATAGCAGACGTAAAACGATGTTTAGTGAAATAGTTTGTAAACGTATGACTGGTATAAAAGTAGCAGACGTAAACTTACGATGTTTAGTGAAATAGATGCCACACATGTGTAAACGTATGACTGGTATAACTGCTAATAGCAGACGTAAACTTACGATGTTTAGTGAAATAGATGCCAAACACATGTAAACGTATGACTGGTATAACTGCTAATAGCAGACGTAAACTTACGATGTTTAGTGAAATAGATGCCAAACACATGTAAACGTATCTTACAGACTGGACTATTGGTCTAAATTGTGTGACTGGTATAACTGATAGTAGCAGACGTAAACTTACGATGTTTAGTGAAATAGACACAAACACATGTAAACGTATGACGGTATAACTGATAGTAGCAGACGTAAACTTACGATGTTAGTGAAATAGTAGCCAAACACGATGTTTAGTGTAAACGTGTAAACGTATGACTGGTATAACTGATAGTAGCAGACGTAAACTTACGATGTTTAGTGAAATAGACACCAAACACGTGTAAACGTATGACTGGTATAACTGCTAATAGCAGACGTAAACTTACGATGTTTAGTGAAATAGATGCCAAACACATGTAAACGTATGACTGGTATAACTGATAGTAGCAGACGTAAACTTACGATGTTTAGTGAAATAGATGCCAAACACATGTAAACGTATGACTGGTATAACTGATAGTAGCAGACGTAAACTTACGATGTTTAGTGAAATAGATGCCAAACACATGTAAACGTATGACTGGTATAACTGATAGTAGCAGACGTAAACTTACGATGTTTAGTGAAATAGATGCCAAACACATGTAAACGTATGACTGGTATAACTGATAGTAGCAGACGTAAACTTACGATGTTTAGTGAAATAGATGCCAAACACAGATGTAAACGTATGACCGGTAAATAACTGCTATAGTAGCAGACGTAAACTTACGATGTTTAGTGAAATAGACACCAAACACATGTAAACGTATGACTGGTATAACTGATAGTAGCAGACGTAAACTTACGATGTTTAGTGAAATAGATGCCAAACACATGTAAACGTATGACTGGTATAACTGATAGTAGCAGACGTAAACTTACGATGTTTAGTGAAATAGATGCCAAACACATGTAAACGTATGACCGGTATAACTGCTAATAGCAGACGTAAACTTACGATGTTTAGTGAAATAGATGCCAAACACTTGTAAATGTATGACCGGTATAACTGATAGTAGCAGACGCAAACTTACAATGTTTAGTGAAATAGATGCCAAACACGTGTAAACGTATGACTGGTATAACTGATAGTAGCAGACGTAAACTTACGATGTTTAGTGAAATAGATGCCAAACACATGTAAACGTATGACCGGTATAACTGCTAATAGCAGACGTAAACTTACGATGTTTAGTGAAATAGATGCCAAACACATGTAAACGTATGACCGGTATAACTGCTAATAGCAGACGTAAACTTACGATGTTTAGTGAAATAGATGCCAAACACATGTAAACGTATGACTGGTATAACTGCTAATAGCAGACGTAAACTTACGATGTTTAGTGAAATAGATGCCAAACACATGTAAATGTATTACCGGTATAACTGATAATAGCAGACGTAAACTTACGATGTTTAGTGAAATAGATGCCAAACACATGTAAACGTATGACTGGTATAACTGCTAATAGCAGACGTAAACTTACGATGTTTAGTGAAATAGATGCCAAACACATGTAAACGTATGACCGGTATAACTGATAGTAGCAGACATAAACTTACGATGTTTAGTGAAATAGACGCCAAACACGTGTAAATGTATGACCGGTATAACTGCTAATAGAAGACGTAAACTTACGATGTTTAGTGTGAACATAAAGATGTAAACTTACGATGTTTAGTGAAATAGACACCAAAACATGTAAACGTATGTCTGGACTAATATCCAAACACATGTAAACGTATGACTGGTATAACTGATAGTAGCAGACGTAAACTTACGATGTTTAGTGAAATAGACCAAACGTGTAAACGTATGACTGGTATAACTGCTAGTAGCAGACGTAAACTTACGATGTTTAGTGAAATAGATGCCAAACACATGTAAACGTATGACCGGTATAACTGCTAATAGCAGACGTAAACTTACGATGTTTAGTGAAATAGATGCCAAACACATGTAAACGTATGACTGGTATAACTGCTAATAGCAGACGTAAACTTACGATGTTTAGTGAAATAGATGCCAAACACATGTAAATGTATAACCGGTATAACTGCTAATAGCAGACGTAAACTTACGATGTTTAGTGAAATAGATTATTATTCCGCAGTTCCAAGTTCATGTTGTGTCAGATGGGAAAACCATTACACCCCAGCATATTTTAATCAATGTTTATCAGGTTTATAATAACTGGAGTTGCAGGAACAAAACAGAATCAGGCCACAATTTACATACAGAACACCAAAAGAAATGAGAACATAATTTTGAGCTGTAACATTTTATCATCCATTAAAGGCTTTGTAGGAGATATCGCTGGCAGTATAATTTGCAATATAACCCTAGGAGATATCGCTTCTTTTTTTATGTCACTGTGTATGTTTCCGGTTTTTTCTAAAAACGAATGTCTCCTCCCTTTTCTCTCCCTCCCTCTCTCTCAACCCCACAATGCAGTCTGACCTTCTTGACGGTCCTGGCTTTGGACCTGATGATGCTGGCCTTGAGAGACGAAAGATTCCTCTTCATGTCGTCCGAGGTGCGGTAGTCGTCGTCATCCACAGCACTCGGCCCGCCGTCCTCGTGCAGCACCAGGTGACGCTGTAACAGTACCGACGTCTTGAACTTGCGGTTACACTCATAGCACGGAAACCGGCAGTCCTGCTCATCCAGAGCTGAAGTTAGACACAATTGTTATATATATAAAACACATTTGTTACGTGCAGAATATGAAACGAGCTCGCCTGTCATACCATTTTTATGAAACGAGTGAACAGTTTTGGTATCTGACTCGCTTTCGCTTTCGCTCGTCAGATACCAAAACTGTTCATAAGTTTCATTAAAATGGAATGACAGGCAAGCTCGTTGAGTATTTTATTTATTACAAACCAACTGCTCACCTTTGAAACAATTTTGAGTGGAGATCAAAACTAAAATGTTAATATGAATTCAAACTTCAACTGATTAACTCTTAAACCTAATTTAAACTTTGAATCGTGGTTCAACATCAGTGAGAAATTGTGTACAAGAATTAAGCAATAAACAGAGACATGTTTTACACTGCGAAAACCTCAACCAGTCAATGCAGATGAGCTGTACCACCTCTGATATCACCTACCTTCAATATCCTGTTCGGTTATTTCCAGCGTCGACAAACCCATTCTATCAGCATAGTGTGAGGCGTACCAAACCTGGAGAAAAATACAGACAATACCTGATTACCTTCTTAAAATATCTGCTGTTTTTTGCAGAGATTAGAACAGTGAATGCCAAGCGACATTTGGCATTCCACATTTATTTATCCTAGTATCTTATACAATATAAAAAATTAATGAAATTAACCGTTTACAATAATGAATGAAAAATCTAATAATTTACTAATTATTTATTGGTGATTCGTAAACTTACGATGATTTGTAAAATTGTTGTGAGTTACAGTTAGTTTGAGATCATTTTCTTTGGTGCCCAGAAACGTTTTTCCATGAGTATAATTTCATCTTTTCATCATATCTTACCAATATATATATATAGTGATTGCAGGATGAATCATTTATATTGCACCAGTCATGCATGAGCCATTTACATTGTTATGACTGTTTTAGAAGTGGGCAAACAAAGACAAGTTTGAACTGATATTACCACACTTGAGCACATTTTAAACTATCACTGTTTGATGTCTAATGTATGGTTATTTCAACGGTCGGTCTATACAGTAAGAGAAGAAACCAACTACTGTCACAGGCTACTCCTACAAAAAACAGATTGAGAAAATATCATTTTAAACTATCACTGTTTGATGTCTAATGTATGGTTATTTCAACGGTCGGTCTACACAGTAAGAGAAGAAACCAACTACTGTCACAGGCTACTCCTACAAAAAACAGATTGAGAAAATATCATTTTAAACTTGCTATTATATTACTATAAGTTTATGTGGGGTGGGACATAGACTGATGCATAGTCAGTGTGGGATCGATCCCCGTCAGTGGATACATTGGGCTATTTCTCGTTCCAGCCAGTGCACCACGACTGGTATATCAAAGTCTGTGGTGTGTGCTTTCCTGTTTATGGGATAGTGAATGTAAAAGATCCTTTGTTACTAATGGATAAATATAGCAGGTTTCTTCTACAAGACAATATGTCAAAATTACCAAATGTTATTAAACAAGCAAACTTTAACTTTGTAAGCCTATGTATCAATTAAACCAAACAAGCAAGCCTTAACTTTGTAAGCCTATGTATCAATTAAACCAAACAAGCAAACCTTAACTTTGTAAGCCTATGTATCAATTAAACCAAACAAGCAAACCTTAACTTTGTAAGCCTATGTATCAATTAAACCAAACAAGCAAACCTTAACTTTGTAAGCCTATGTATCAATTAAACCACACAAGCAAGGTTTAACTTTATAAGCCTATGTATCAATTAAACCAAACAAGCAAACCTTAACTTTGTAAGCCTATGTATCAATTAAACCAAACAAGCAAACTTTAACTTTGTAAGCCTACATGTATGTATCAATTAAACCAAACAAGCAAACCTTAACTTTATAAGCCTATGTATCAATTAAACCAAACAAGCAAACCTTAACTTTATAAGCCTATGTATCAATTAAACCAAACAAGTAAACCTTAACTTTATAAGCCTATGTATCAATTAAACCAAACAAGCAAACCGTAACTTTGTAAGCCTATGTATCAATTAAACCAAACAAGCAAACCTTAACTTTGTAAGCCTATGTATCAATTAAACCAAACAAGCAAACCTTAACTTTATAAGCCTATGTATCAATTAAACCAAACAAGCAAACTTTAACTTTATAAGCCTATGTATCAATTAAACCAAACAAGTAAGGTTTAATTTTTCACACTGGAAGAAGAAATGTTTTTCTGCTCCAAAATAGACCATACCAGTAACTTGGGGCCTCCAACGGGCTTATATTAAATCTAATTCGTAAAACATTGGTCACTATTAAAATAAAACAGCAATACTTATCCATAGTTCATGTGTGCTCGATTATGTAACCAAAAAAACCACCAGATGAGATTTCCATTTTTACCTTGAGTTCGTGTTTGGGCTCGATGTTCTTGGTAACAGTGAAGTAGATGTCTTGTTTGTGTTGGTACGCCACGAGATTCTGCTCAGAGAAGTTGGCCGCGGGTCGGACGAACATCATCCAGTTACACTTGTTCTCGTCGCTCGTCTCAAAAAACTCCACTCCACCACCTGACTTCTCCAGCTAAACAAACAATAACATGGCAGATAGGCACTATACAGTGTTGTTCTAGATTATTAAAACAGATTTCAATAAAAGTACACTGGTAACTAGATTAATGTTAGAAATGGATCACAAATTACTGATGGCTAAATATTCAATTGTGAAGATCAGAAACCTTCTCTGTTTTTAGGTACTAGCTCATTGGGCTACTAGGTTAACATTTGTGACTAGTAACAGGTGTTGGGCTAGCAGAATTGTCCAACTCTGTATTATAGTTGTGCAGACAAAAATAAACAAACAATAATGCAGGAGAGAGTTATGATAGCAGGTCGGGCGGACTAATCAGCAGATCCTAATTGTCTTGTCTACCATCAACTTTACCAGTGCACTGTGATGAACATCCATAGGTACAACTATAAACCAAGTTTCAGCTCACTGTGATGAACATCCATAGGTACAACTATAAACCAAGTTTGAGCTCACTGTGATGAACATCCATAGGTACAGCTATAAACCAAGTTTCAGCTCACTGTGATGAACATCCATAGTACAGCTATAAACCAAGTTTCAGCTCACTGTGGTGAACATCCATAGGTACAGCTATAAACCACGTTTCAGCTCACTGTGGTGAACATCCATAGGTACAGCTATAAACCACGTTTCAGCTCACTGTGGTGAACATCCATAGGTACAGCTATAAACCACGTTTCAGCTCACTGTGGTGAACATCCATAGGTACAGCTATAAACCAAGTTTCAGCTCACTGTGATGAACATCCATAGGTACAACTATAAACCCAGTTTCAGCTCACTGTGATGAACATCCATAGGTACAACTATAAACCCAGTTTCAGCTCACTGTGATGAACATCCATAGGTACAACTATAAACCCAGTTTCAGCTCACTGTGATGAACATCCATAGGTACAACTATAAACCCAGTTTCAGCTCACTGTGATGAGCATCCATAGGTACAACTATAAACCCAGTTTCAGCTCACTGTGATGAACATCCATAGGTACAACTATAAACCCAGTTTCAGCTCACTGTGATGAACATCCATAGGTACAACTATAAACCCAGTTTCAGCTCACTGTGGTGAACATCCATAGTACAGCTATAAACCCAGTTTCAGCTCACTGTGGTGAACATCCATAGGTACAGCTATAAACCCAGTTTCAGCTCACTGTGGTGAACATCCATAGGTACAGCTATAAACCCAGTTTCAGCTCACTGTGGTGAACATCCATAGGTACAGCTATAAACCAAGTTTCAGCTCACTGTGGTGAACATCCATAGGTACAGCTATAAACCAAGTTTCAGCTCACTGTGATGAACATCCATAGGTACAGCTATAAACCCAGTTTCAGCTCACTGTGGTGAACATCCATAGGTACAGCTATAAACCCAGTTTCAGCTCACTGTGGTGAACATCCATAGGTACAGCTATAAACCCAGTTTCAGCTCACTGTGGTGAACATCCATAGGTACAGCTATAAACCCAGTTTCAGCTCACTGTGATGAACATCCATAGGTACAGCTATAAACCCAGTTTCAGCTCACTGTGATGAACATCCATAGGTACAACTATAAACCCAGTTTCACTGACCTATGACTTGTGAGAAACTGATCTAAATGCGGAACTTAGTCTGCCATCAAAAACTCTATCTCGCCTTTTAACTTCGTAAAGGTGAGATAATAATATAAAATGTAATTAACGTTGGTTGGATGAAGTAAACATGTGGCTTTTGCCACACAGACCCCTCCCCCCCCCCCACCTCCTTCACCACCCATGCACAATTTATTGAGAAAATCTTACCATGAGTAGAAATTTCCTCACGATCAGTTTATCCTGGGAGTCGACCAGCTCCCCGACAAACGGTCCGAACTGTGTGTACTTTGAGATGGGTCGCTTGGCAAACACTCCCAGCTCTGTAAAGACAAAATGCCCACACACTGAAGTCACTCATGGCTTATCAATAACCTCACCATATTATAAACATCATTTACTAATAGAAAATACAAAACAAAGAGTTTCTTTTGTTTAATGACACCACTAGAGCACATTGATTTATTAATCTTTGGCTAGTGGATGTCAAACATTTGGTCATTTCGACATATAGTCTTAGAGAGGAAACCCGCTAAATTTTTTCATTAGCAACAAGGGAACTTTTAAATGCACCATTCCACAGACAGGATAGCACATACTACAGTATTTGATATACCAGTCGTGGTGCACTGGCTGGAACGAGAAATAGCCAGATGTGTAGATAGCCAGCCTTTATTAGCCACAGCTATATACACAGCAGCAGTATTAATAGCCATATCTATTTTAAGTAACAAAGATGGTGGTGTCTATTGCCATTGTAATTATGGAATTCATCTTTATACACAACATTTAGCATGAAGTGTGTATGGTAGTCAGCTGGACCGGAGCACAACAAGATCCTTGCAAAGTGTGGCATCGGGTTAGTACAAAGAAAGCTGTCTGCAGTGCAGATCAAAAGAGGAGAAGTGATCAGAAAGTGTTAAAATGGCCTTGCATATTATATTATAGATTTACTTATGCAAAGTAACAAACTACAGTATTAATAAAGTCATGTTATCACTATCAACAGTTTATCATCACACCGGTAGAGTCCAGTGGATCAGTTTTAGACTATAATCAATTACTGGAACAGACTGCAATCGATTACTGGAACAGACTGTAACCGATTACTGGAACAGACTGTAACCGATTACTGGAACAGACTGCAATCGATTACTGGAACAGACTGTAACCGATTACTGGAACAGACTGTAACCGATTACTGGAACAGACTGTAACCGATTACTGGAACAGACTGTAACCGATTACTGGAACAGACTGTAATCGATTACTGGAACAGACTGTAACCGATTACTGGAACAGACTGTAACCGATTACTGGAAAGGCTGTAACCGATTACTGGAACAGACTGTAATGATTACTGGAACAGACTTTAACCGATTACTGGAACAGACTGTAACCGATTACTGGAACAGACTGTAACCGATTACTGGAACAGACTATAACCGATTACTGGAACAGACTGTAACCCATTACTGGAACAGACTGTAACCCATTACTGGAACAGACTGTAACCGATTACTGGAAAGACTGTAACCGATTACTGGAACAGACTGTAATGATTACTGGAACAGACTTTAACCGATTACTGGAACAGACTGTAACCGATTACTGGAACAGACTATAACCGATTACTGGAACAGACTGTAATGATTACTGGAACAGACTTTAACCGATTACTGGAACAGACTGTAACCGATTACTGGAACAGACTGTAACCGATTACTGGAACAGACTATAACCGATTACTGGAACAGACTGTAACCCATTACTGGAACAGACTGTAACCCATTACTGGAACAGACTGTAACCGATTACTGGAAAGACTGTAACCGATTACTGGAACAGACTGTAATGATTACTGGAACAGACTTTAACCGATTACTGGAACAGACTGTAACCGATTACTGGAACAGACTGTAACCGATTACTGGAACAGACTGTAACCGATTACTGGAACAGACTATAACCGATTACTGGAACAGACTATAAACTATTACTGGAACAGACTGTAATCGATTACTGGAACAGACTGTAACCCATTACTGGAACAGACTGTAACCCATTACTGGAACAGACAATAAATGATTACTGGAACAGACTATAACCGATTACTGGAACAGACTGTGACCGATTACTAGAACAGACTGTAACCGATTACTAGAACAGACTAACTGATTACTGGAACAGACTAACTGATTACTGGAACAGACTGTAACCGATTACTGGAACAGACTGCAACCGATTACTGGAACAGACTGCAACTGATTACTGGAACAGACTGTAACCGATTACTGGAACAGACTAACTGATTACTGGAACAGACTAACTGATTACTGGAACAGACTATAACCGATTACTAGAACATGATGAATCTGACCTGTTCCTCCGCTCTCACTGAGGCGGAATATCTGAAGGTGGGCAGGGAGACTGGACCAGGCCCTAGACAGAACCACTTTGTCAAGAACCATCTGAAGTCGGTGGTAGGGACACTCCGTGCTATAGGACGTCATGCACTCCTCACACCCTACAAGAGATAACAACAATTGAAGGAAAGCAATGTTTGTTTAACAACAACCACAACACATTTTTAAACCACAGCTATTTGGAATCATGGCTATTTCAACATTTGATGGGGGGGGGGGGAAGAGAGAGAGAGAGAGAGAGAGAGAGAGAGAGAGAGAGAGAGAGAGAGAGAGAGAGAGAGGAGGAGGAGACAGAGAGAGAGAGACAGACAGACAGACAGACAGACAGACAGACAGACAGACAAAGAGACAGACAGAGACAAAGAGGGACAGACAGACAGAGACAGAAAGAGAGACAGAGACAGAGAGAGAGGAGGGAGAAGTCCCTGGTGTACTAATCATGGGGCATTGGTTGAAAAAGAAAATATAAGAATGCATCAAAGACAATCAATCTTGTAACCTATTGCACCTACGGCAAATGCTCCACCACTAAACTTCATCCTGTCCCTAACGTGAATTAAATATCTCACCCACCAAAAACTGATGTTGGTATGCATCTATTGATGTTTGGATCTCATGGATTGTCATGCATGTTTAACAAATAATCAATTAATGGGTTTTTTAAACATATCAACAAAGCAAACTTACACAGTTCTTCCGGGTTGTAAGGTTTTGGAACGTAGGTCCGTGGTCTCCAGGACGACGACGCCTGCTCTTGATCGAGGAACGCTATTCTGCTGGACTTTCTCACCTGGAAAACACAACTATGCAATGTAAGTTGATCTCGAAACTTTGGTTTTAAATATTTATATCTTTTATCAAGTATTTAGGTGGTGTTTTTCTTGGCTTGTTTTAGCTTGTTTTAGTCTAGTGCCATCTCATGCTGTCCTGAGGATAAACAAGCCTTTTGCAATAATTCTAAAATTGTCTTTATAAAACACTCATAAAATATATTATTAAAGGGACATTCTTGAGTTTGCTGCATTGTAAGATGTTTCCGACTAATAAAATATTTCTCCGATTAAACTTACATATTAAATACAATTTTTTTGTTTAGAATATTAGTATCTGTATATTCAATGTGTTTCTGGTCGTCTTAATATTTGTAAGAAGCCCAAACTGGATTTTGTCTTCAAATAATTTCGTACGTACGAAAAAATTAAGTTTAGGAAATTAAATTAAATTTAACCTAGCATAAATGTTAGAATGATCAGAAACATGTTTAATATACATCCACTAATATTTTATGTAGAAAAATATATTTGATATGTAATTACAATCGCTAAAAAGTCTGTTAGTCGATAACATCTTAAAAATTGTAGCAAACTCAGGAATGTCCCTTTAATTAATAAAAAATCCCTGTGATATATTTTGCCATTTATTTGTTAAAGCAAACATATTAATTACAATAAACAAGTGCCCTAAAAATGGTGAAAATGCCCCAAAGTGTTTAGTCTCCCACGCCTTGCCAAATTTACCATTAATTTAGGACTGACAAATATTTATGGCAATGAAAGTGACTCACAAAACAGCTTGACCATTATTATTGTTATATAATTTGTGTATGGTTCAATATTTGAGATCACTGAGAGTTACTTACCCCCTCTGAGAGGACTGGGGGTCATTTTCCTTATTTTCGTAATATTTGAAATCACCGACAGCTACTTACCCCCCTCTGAGTGGACTGGGGGTCATTTTCCTTGTTTTCGTCATCAATCGACTCGTATGACTGCTCCAGGGCCGAGTCGCTCCCAGACACAAGATTGTCCGCCTCATTGCCATGATCTGAGAAGAAAAAACATGATAACAAGAAACACGAATTTCACTAATGCCTCACCTATTATAAATAGATTTGATGCCACTGACAGTTGTATTTAAAAAAAAGTTCATCTCAAGCATGTTAAAAAAACCTAAAAATTAAAATCAATTAAAAAATTCAAATACTTTTTTTTTTGCTTTTCCGCATGCAGTGATGAACATCTGTAGTGCAACTATAAACCAAGTTTCATTGATCTAGGGTTTATGGCATATGAGAAATGAAGCTAAATGCAAAACTTTTAATATGGATGAGAACTTGCTTCTGCTTGGAAATCGGAATTAACCTAAATGGACTATCAAGAAACAAATTATTTGTCAAGGGTGGGAATTGGTGAACTGTAAAAAAAAAAAAAGGAAATCTAGAGTGGTCCCGGAAATTCTTGAAATCCTAGGTTAAAATCTGTGCCATCTGAACAGAACAGAACAGAACAGAACTTTATTTCACTCAGGCCGCTATTCAGCGGCATATGAGGTACATTAACAATAATTATATGACAGTGACAAGATGGGGTTTACAGGAGAAAATTTACATGTACAATATCAAAACAAAAATTTCTAATAATAATAATAATACAAAATGAAATATATTTCTAATAGTAATAACTATCTATCTATCTATCCATATATACATACATGTATACATATATATATATATATATATATATATATATATATATATATATATATATACATATATATATATACACGGATAGTAGTAGTCGGAATAAGACAGCATAAGCTTGGAAGACAATTCTTTTTAAGGTTTACCGAATTTATCCGTAATTTCTTTTATTAATTTGCACAACTTTTTTAGAAGACTTATTTTATCATTTGTCATTAGTTGTTTAAATTTCAGCATATTGGGTTTGTTATAATAATATGGCTTTAACAATTTTGTTCGCGAGTTATTAAAGAAAGAGCATGTAAGTAGATAGTGAAATTCGTCTCCGATGTCATTTTTGTTACATAGTGTACATAGTCTGCTTTCTACTGGGGTGTTGTTCCATCGTCCTGTTTCGATTGGTAAGTAATGGTTTGATGTTTTAAATTTTAGTAACGTAGTCCAGGATATTTGTGGTAATTTTATAATATATTTTTCTAATGTTAGGTGTTCTTTAAATGTGGTGTACATTTTACTCCTTGATGATGAAGCTATGTCGCTATTCCATTGTTGTAGGTACTGATCGTTGTTTTGTCTTAATTTAAAGTGATGAATAAGTACTGGTATAGATGAAACATTTTGTGACATCCAAATACTGGTCATACCTAGTTGGTTAAATATATTTTCCACGTGTTTTATCCACTTATAATTATATCCAGATATGTTAGAGTCGTGTAACATTAGTTTATACAATAAGAGGGATGTTTTTGTTTGTCGTGTAACATTAGTTTATACAATAAGAGGGATGTTTTTGTTTGTTTTCCAGAAACAATTCGGGCCCAGATACTTATCATCCTTTGTTGGATAATTAATTTAAGGGGTTTTCTTCCAAGTTCACCGTATATCATGAATAGTGGGGTTCCTTTCCTTACTGGTAGGATGTGTTTTAAAAATTTAATATGAATAGCTTCAATAATATCAATATTTTGATGGCCCCATATTTCACATCCATATAAAAGAATCGGGACAACCATGGAATCAAATAATTTTAATTTTCATTCAACTGAAAAGTTATTGTCTTTAGATTTTGATAGGATAAAGTACATTGCTTTTGTCGCCTTTTGTGTTAGCAGTTTTTTGGTGATTTTAAACCTATTTAATTTGGTGAAAGTTAACCCTAAATATTTGTACTCTTTTACGTTTTCGAGTGTTTGGTTTCCTAATGTAAATACCTTCTTGTAGTCAGTAGCAGTACCATTAAAAATTATTATTTTAGTTTTGTTTACATTAACTTTAAGTTTCCATTTATTGCAATATTGTGAAAAGGCATTAAGGGATTGTTGTAAATCGAAGGCATTTGTTGCGAGAAGCGCAGTATCATCGGCATATAATAAGCATAGAAAATAAAGAATGGTTTCCGAGATTGTTGCTATGTCATCTGTGGCTATAGATACCCCAGTACAATTGTGGCTTTTTAAGTAATTATCTAGATCATTTAAATAAATAGAAAACAAAACAGGTGACAAATTTTCTCCTTGACGGACACCGATATTGCAAGGGAATAGATCTGATGTTTCATTGTTTGTACAAATGCAAGATTTTATTCCTTGATACATTTGGTAGATAATTTTGAAGAATTTTCCATTTATGTTATTTTTAAGCAATTTTTGCCAAAGACATATCCTAGAGATTAGATCAAATGCTTTTTTAAAATCTACGAAAGTGCAAAATAATTTCATTTTTCTTTTTTTCAGAATTTCGATTAATGAATGTATATTAAATAGGTGATCAGTGGTAGAGTAACCTTTTCTGAAAGCTGTTTGAGCTTCGTTTAATATATTATTTCCTTCAATAAAGGTATTTAATCGGTTGTTTAAAATAGTCGTAAATAGTTTCGAGATGCAACAGAGCAGCGTTATCGGCCTATAGTTTTCAGGGAATAAACGATTTCCTTTATTTTTAAAAATGGGTTTAATTACCCATGTCAACCACTCATTTGGAAAAACACTGTTATCGAGAATTATGTTAAATAACTTGGAATAAATTGGAAGCATCATGTCGGCAGTCACTTTAATGTATTCATTTATAATATTATCGATTCCAGGTGCCTTGGCATTTTTCAGTTGTTTTATAGCATATAATATTTCTCCTTCTTCTATCTTTCTGTTTAAAACATTTTCACTGTGTGTATCTATGTTATCCAGATTTATATTTATTTCGTCTTCGTCCGGTTCGCCTTCAATTATAGTTTTGAAAAATTTATAAAAATCGTCAAGTTGGGGGAAGTTATTTTCTTCATTCTGTGGTTTTAGTAATTTGTAAAAAGCTTTGGGGTCATTTGTTCTTAAGTTACGCATTTTCTTTTCAATATTGAATTTATTTACGGAATGTTCCTTTATCAACGACTTTTTATACGATTTACTTGCATTAATAAGTCTTAGTTTATTTTCTAATGTTTTTTTTAAGTTGTAATTCTTTTTAGCCTGATGATATTTTCCACGGAGTACTCGACAACCATGCGACTTTCCGTACAGAGACTGGTGACCTTTGGGTTTTGCACGTCGGTTGATCGTGCGAGAGCGTGCTTGACCTAGAGTTGATTCAGCCGCGTCTAAAAATAGGTTTTTCATTGTCTCTGTTGTATTATCGACACGTGTTTGGATGTCAATAGACGAGTTGTTTAGGGTTGTTAGTATGTTATCGAGTGAGTCTTTATTAATGCTATTTTTAAATTCAGTAGACACTTCGGGTTTCCACTTATTAGGCTTGTTATTTGTTGAGTATATAATACAATTTGGAATATCGTTGTCACTACATGCAGCATTCTCGTTTACATTCAAGGTAAGTATTAGGCCGCAGTGTACATCTGACAGAAGTGGGTCAAACTCATACACTTGAAAATTATTAGCTATTTTAAATATATGATGGGTGCCAATGGCATAGTCAACCACACTGCTATCTTTACATGTAACTTTTCCAATGTTCAGTAATTTAATACCATGCCCATTGGATTTGCCCATATCTTGGCTTGTTCTTTCTATGGGTACATTATATGATTCTAATTTGAATATGTCATTAAAGAAATCTAACATATCATTATCTATGTCGTAAAATATGTCTATGTCTGTGTCAATTATAGTGTAATCTGGAAAACATTTAGTTCTAGCATTAAAATCACCTAACAGTAAAAGTGGGCTGTGTTGTGCTGTATTTTTAGTGATTTCATTATCAATTTGGTCAAATGTATCTTCTTTATAATATGGGGATCCAATAGGGGGGATGTATACAACACCAATAGTAAGTTTTTCACAAAGGCCTGCATTTCCGGAGGAATGCTAAACCAAGACACATATTCAGAATTATTTGTAATATTAAAATCTATAGTAGATGACAGTTCATTTTTTATACCAATGGCTATTCCACCAGATGGACATAATCTTTTTCTCTGGTTATTCAAAAAGAATGTGTAGCCTGGTAGTAATGTTGACATGCAGTCGGTTTGATCTGTTTTTGTTTCAGTAAGACAAAGAATGTCATACTTGGATACAAATTCTACAAACTCAGGAATTTTAAGTTTACTTCTGAGTCCACACACATTAATACTGAGAAAGGTTAATTTGGTATTTTTAGAACTGTCACAAGAGGCCAGTGGTTTGGGGATGTTGTGGTCTTTTTTCTTAGCTACACAGGGCTGATCAATTGTGACAGTGCTAATAGGAGGGGAGTCAACAGTTGTATAGGAGATAGGAGCTGTATGTACATTTGAGGTATATAAATATGGTGGATATACATATGGAGGTAAAAATACATTTGTACTACTACAACATGGTGGGTCAATATATGCCGGTAAATTATTACCCGTTTGTGGATATACATTTCGAGGTAAAAATACATTTGTGCTACAATAACATGGTGGGTCAATATATGTGGATAAATTATTATCTGTTATTGAGTATACATTTGGAATATTATCACAGGGTGGGAGAACATTTATACATGAAGTATTGATAGGGGGTAAATATAGGCTTGTAATATCAGTACTATATCCAGGTGAGTTGATATTTGTAGTGTTTACTGATGGGATACAACCAGTTGTGTTACTACTATAAGTTGAATCAACATATGCATTGTTAACAAATGGTATATGGAGATATGTGGGACTCTCAGGTAAGACAACATTTGCACTATTAACACAATCTAAGTTAACAATTTCACTATTTTCATATGGTAAGTCAACATAAGCACTATTAACACAATCTAAGTCAACATTTTCACTATTTACACATGGCAAGTCAACATGTGCACTATTAACACATCCTTCACACAGTAAATCTAAGTCAACATTTTCACTATTTACACATGGTAGGTCAACATTTGCACTATATACACAGTCTAAGTCAACATATTCACTATTTACAAATGATAAGTCAACATTTGCAATATTAACACAATCAAAGTCAGCATATGCTCTGTTAACATATGGTAAGTCAGCATCTGTAGTATTATTAGTAATAGTATTAGAAGTATAGTTTATATTTGTCCTACTTATACTAGGTAAGTCAACATTTGTGGTAGTACATGTATATGTTGGTGGGATTACATAGACTTTACCTTCACACAGTAAATCAGCAGGTTTGGTACTGACATTTGTAGCAGCATAACAAGGAAATTCAGCACATGTAGTTTGTACAGAGGATAAACTGACATTTGTAGTACAGCTAGGAGGTAAGTCAGATATAGGGGGATTGGCACAGATTGAGTCTGGAATCACAGATTTTCCACAATGATGATCAACATTTAGAGTATGTGCATGTGGTGATCTGAGTTCAAATATTGTTTGTGTGCTGTAAATACTTGATGTTCTTAAAGGTTCAATGTTTGTGACACTGATAATGTTAGGTGTAACATCAACACATGGCATACTGTTAAATATACTTTGATCATGTGGGATACTGAAACTACCAGGTAGGCTACTAGTATTTTTGTTCACATTAATTGATACTGTCAGACATTTACTAGACACATTGGGAACAAGGTATTTTCTAGGTAAATATCTATCTGTTCTAGCTGTAACATACATAGGACTCTTAGTATTATTAGTATTTACAGTGGGTAACCAATGGGTGGTGTTAGTACTAGAAATGCTGTTACATGATTTAGTGGGGACACCAATACCACTTTGTGTATACATATTGACTTCTTGGTGTTTTTTTGTATTAGTGTAGTTATGATTAGAAGGTATTGGTTTATGACTTGTGTTTTTTCCTGTGTGCCACTGTGCCGAGTAAGGGATTTTGGTCTTGTATACTCTGTCTTGTATACTCTGTTATCCACAGGATATGCACTTTTATTTTCAATATAATGGGTATTCACATTTTGTGAGTTGTTTGGCATAATGTTATTACAGTGTAGGGATGGATTTGTGGATGATAAGTCATAGGTATTAATCTGGGAGGTTTCAGACTTTGGAACTACATGACACCCATAGGTGGCAGGGAGGCTGGCTAAAATGTCAAACTGGTTTCTGTCCTCAAATACTGGGTTTGGGTTGGGTGTTACCACTCTGTGTCTTTTCCTGGATGGAGCTCTGCTGCTATGTTCTGTGTCAGGTTCCTGGTATCTTGTTGGGGTCTGGTACTGATGCGGTTTGGTGGAACAACTCTTAGGTATGTATTCTCTACCGTCAATATAGAGTCTGTCCAGTTTGAGAAACGCTTTTTGGTTTCTTCTCCTAGCTTCCCTGAAGGCTGGATAGAGTTCCTTCCTCCTTTGTGCAATTTCTCTTGGGTATTGATCGTTTATACCGTATGGTTTACCTGCCCGTTTTTTTGCAGCATTTTTAATTTTATCTTTGTCCCTCAATTTTTCAAAATGTGGCACAATTGTCCGTGATCTGCGTTGTGTTTCTTTGAACGGACCAAGCCTGTGGGTTACCTGAATAGGGATGTCTTCCTGAATTTCCAACTCTGTTTTGATGAATGATTTTAAAACCTCTTCGGTGTCTTCAGTTTGGCCTTTGTCGGGGATGCCAGAGAACAATAAATTAAAACGCATGGATCTTGTTTGAAGGTAAAGTATTTCGTCGTAAAGACGGTCGTTTTGGTCTTGAGTTTCATACAAACTCTTTGACAAGTGGAAAAGATCTTCGTTTGCAGTTTTCAGCGACGTTTTCATGCCGTTAATGGTTTGGTTTAGTTGGGTAGATTCGGTATTCATTTTGTCAAACGTGTTGCTAATAAACTCGCAACTGTGTTCAACTTTGTTGATGCGTTCGTTTGCACTGTCAATTCTACCGCGGAGATCTACCAGTGAGTTTTCTATAGTGCACATCTTAGCTTCAATAGTACCTAGGCTCTCAGTCCGTTTGAATATTTCTGCCGTAGTGGTAGTTAACTGGGCAATCTGGTCACATAGACTTTGGACCCAAGATGGCAGGGACGTTTGTTGGAAATGGCCGGGTGGTACAGTATATGTCAATAGCGGGTTTTGTATCTGTGGTACATGACACTGCATAGCACTTGCTGATCCAGAATGTGAGGCAGGTGATGCATTAATATTGTTAAAAACAGGAGGGGTTGTCATTTGAACACTGTTGATCTGAGGACTGGAGTTCAATCCCAAGTTCTGGGCAGGGTTCTTGTTGACAGTCATGGTCGCCATTGTTGACGAGCCGGATGGTCGTTTACTGGTTGAGTTTTTACTGGTTTTAGTAGATTTTTTCATATTCCGAAGCAATTGAGTACATAATATATTTTATGTGCATGTCTCGGGACCTAGTAAAATGCATTAATACCTGTTGCATCGTTTTGAGTCCGACTTCCAAGGTAAACATTTTCAGGAGAAGCCAATTTTCATGTCCTCGCCGCCATCTTGTCACGTCATTTTGGAGGAAAGGACAATTAAAATACAAGGAAACGCAATGTTCCATAAGAGGAAAACAGCTGATCCGATGAGAATTCCCACGCCTGATTTGTTTAATGACACATCAGCACATAAAAGTTTGTTTTATTTAACGACACCACTAGCTGACATTCATTAATTAATCATCGGCCATTGGATGTCAAAGATTTGGTAATTTTGACATATACGATATAGTCTTAGAGAGGAAATCAGCTACAATTTTCTATTAGTAGCAAGGGATCTTTGATATACACTTTCCAACAGACAGAACAGCACATACCACAGCCTTTTATATGCCTTCATTGAAAAGAAATGAATACCCAATTAACTGTAGTTAAAATGAGGACTATTACACAAAAGAAATATTGTTTTAAAGGGACAGACCCTAGTTTTTAAACACTACAGCATATTTTTCACTATTAGAGCCGTTTATGATCACTGAAATCAAACATTACTTATATTTTATTGCTTAGATTGTCCATTTCCATAGAACCGAAGTGTTTCTGGTCATCCTGGCGATTCAAATACCCAAAAATGCATTTTTCATATTTTTTAAAACGCACACACGTCTGAGAAGTAGCAGTTTATTGTTTCGAGTTCTAGTCTATTTTTAATGATATTTCCAGTTTTAACGTCACAGACTCTTCTTTCACTCTATTGTAACTTTGTCCAAATGATTTACAGGTTTGTAACTTAACTTAACTTAATGTCCATTTTTTCACGGGTTAAAACTAGGGTTTGCTCCTTTAAAGTTACAGATTTCTGAATATGCTGCTATAAACACTAACCTAGTCTAGATGTATTTCCAATCACAGAACTCCCAACACTTCTGTCAATGGAAGAGTCCAAACCAACATCTCCAGAGGTATCCATGGAGACAGATGAATGCAGCTGACTGCTGTCCATGGTTGGGTCCATTATGACAGGAGAGTGGTTGTAAGTCGAACTCATGGTGGAGTGAAGACCGTCAGACTCCATGGTAGCCGAGTGTGAAATATACGACCTTGACCCTGAAATAAAATTAAAGGGTTATTAAAAGGATTTACAGAAAGTACATGTACATTGCTCACATTAATGTTCATGTTAGAATATGTTTAAAGATTCCACTGTATTGATGGATGGTTGGATGGATGGATGGATGGATGGATGGATGAATGGATGGATGGATGGATGGATGTATTGATGGATGGATGGATGGATGGATGGATGTATTGATGGATGGTTGGATTGATGGATGTATTGATGGATGGATGTATGTATTGATGGATGGATGGATGTATTGATGGATGTATTGATGGATGGACGGATGGATGTATTGATGGATGGTTGGATGGATGGATGTATTGATGGATGGTTGAATGGATGGATGTATTGATGGATGGTTGGATTGATGGATGTATTGATGGATGGATGGATGGATGGATGGATGTATTGATGGATGGTTGGATGGATGGATGTATTGATGGATGTATTGATGGATGGATGGATGGATGTATTGATGGATGGTTGGATGGATGGATGTATTGATGGATGGTTGGATGGATGGATGTATTGATGGATGGTTGGATGGATGGATGTATTGATGGATGGATGGATGGATGTATTGATGGATGGTTGGATGGATGGATGTATTGATGGATGTATTGATGGATGGATGGATGGATGTATTGATGGATGGTTGGATGGATGGATGTATTGATGGATGGTTGGATGGATGGATGTATTGATGGATGGTTGGATGGATGGATGTATTGATGGATGTATTGATGGTTGGATGGATGGATGTATTGATGGATGGTTGGATGGATGGATGTATTGATGGATGGTTGGATGGATGGATGTATTGATGGATGGTTGGATGGATGGATGTATTGATGGATGGATGGATGGATGTATTGATGGATGGTTGGATGGATGGATGTATTGATGGATGGTTGGATGGATGGATGTATTGATGGATGGTTGGATTGATGGATGTATTGATGGATGGATGGATGGATGTATTGATGGATGGTTGGATGGATGGATGTATTGATGGATGTATTGATGGATGGATGGATGGATGTATTGATGGATGGTTGGATGGATGGATGTATTGATGGATGGTTGGATGGATGGATGTATTGATGGATGGTTGGATGGATGGATGTATTGATGGATGTATTGATGGTTGGATGGATGGATGTATTGATGGATGGATGGATGTATTGATGGATGGTTGGATTGATGGATGTATTGATGGATGGATGGATGGATGTATTGATGGATGGATGTATTGATGGATGTATTGATGGATGGATGGATGGATGTATTGATGGATGGTTGGATGGATGGATGTATTGATGGATGGTTGGATGGATGGATGTATTGATGGATGGTTGGATGGATGGATGTATTGATGGATGTATTGATGGTTGGATGGATGGATGTATTGATGGATGGTTGGATGGATGGATGTATTGATGGATGGTTGGATGGATGGATGTATTGATGGATGGTTGGATGGATGGATGTATTGATGGATGGTTGTTAAATACAGACATCATCAACGTGGCCTAAGCTGTACATTCGCAAAAACAAAACCCACATCACAATATTAATCCAGTTTACAGGACGGTATTTAAATTAAAAACATATTCTACAAACTGCAGCTTATATTCCCTAGTGTGAGAATTTCTTTAAAAGTACTCACTATATTCTGGAGTAGTGAATTAACATACATCTTAAAAAGCAATAGTGTGTAAATTTAGGAATAGCTTATCAGCCACCTGTGATAAAGGCACTTTAATTATAAAGTTTGTTTTGGTTAATGACACCACTAGAGCACATTGATTTATTAATCATCGCCTATTGGATGTCAAACAAGTGGTAATTTTGACATATAGTCTTGAGAGGAAACCCGCTATATTTTTCCATTAGTAACAAGGCATCTTTTATATGCACCATCCTACAAACAGAACAGCACACACCATGACCTTTCATATACCAGTCGTGGTGCACTGGCTGGAACAAGAAATAGCCCAATGAGTCCACCGACGGGGATCGATCCCAGACCAACCACACATCAAGCGAGCATTTTGCCACAGGGCAACATCCCAGCCTCACTTTAATTATAGCTTGAATGTTAATTTTATAATAATGTTGTTCATTATGAGATCTTCGGTTTCATTTTATTACACTGTATACTTCATATTCCCAATAATGAGTAAAAAGTGTTGTACTTATGTTTGCTTTACAAAAAACGTCATTCTTGATCAGTTTCTGTACATCAGTACACAGCTGCAGTTGGAAAAAAAACTGCTCAAGGGAGCTAACTCAAAGATACCTTTCCATGCAGGATTTTCAATAACATTTTTTACAAATAAATAGCCTTTATTGGAAATGAAAACATACATAATGTCATCTGCTGACATTTGACTACAACTTGTCAAAATCTATTTTTGTCTGGTTTTTAAGTTTACTTTATCATGAAGTTAACCTTTATTTGTACATCAATTATCAGTTAGTTCATACAACCAACTACAAATACAGGGCTTCTATATCATCTACAATACCATAGTCCAATGCCATGGCTAATGTTTTATATGGTTGGGCTACCAAATAATGACTGTGACCATAGCAAGTGGATTTTTAAAAGTGTTTAGGATTACAGTACCGTGAGGCTGCATCTGGTAGTCATTGACATCTTCCTGGGTCGTGTCAGGCTCACCACTGTGTTCCAGTGCTTCCTACAAACACAAACACAGACATGGTATCGCAAACAATATTACAGCTGGAGAGTCAAGGCCTGGGATGTGGGACTGGATAAGAAGTTGATTGACAGGTAGGATGGTGTACACTTAAGATTTATTGTCAGTCGGCTGAATCATATCAGCATTTATTTACAAAACACAGGGGTGAAATAAGGACACTTTACACACTTGTGAGATGACAGCACTGCAACTGTTTGTGTGAGATGGGGGCACTATACTTGACTGTGAGATGACAGCACTGCAACTGTTTGTGTGAGATGGGGGCACTATACCTGACTGTGAGATGACAGCACTGCAACTGTTTGTGTGAGATGGGGGCACTATACCTGACTGTGAGATGATGGCACTGCAACTGTTTGTGTGAGATGGGGGCACTATACCCGACTGTGAGATGACAGCACTGCAACTGTTTGTGTGAGATGGGGTCATTATACCTGACTGTGAGATGACAGCACTGCAACTGTTTGTGTGAGATGGGGGCACTATACCTGACTGTGAGATGATAGCACTGCAACTGTTTGTGTGAGATGGGGGCACTATACCTGACTGTGAGATGATAGCACTGCAACTGTTTGTGTGAGATGGGGCACTATACCTGACTGTGAGATGATGGCACTGCAACTGTTTGTGTGAGATGGGGGCACTATACCTGACTGCGAGATGATGGCATTTAACTTGTTTGTGAGATGAGTGCATTGTACCTGTTTGTGAGATGCTGGCACTGTACCTGTGAGATGGGTGAGACAAGGGCACTGTACCAGTTAGAGATGGATGTGAGATGAGGGCAATATACCCTTTTTGACATGGGTGTAATATGAGGGTACTAAACCAGTTTGTGAGATGGGTGTGACACGAGGACACTGTACCCATTTGTGAGACAGGTATGATGAGGGCACTGTAACTGTTTGTGAGACGAGTGGGAGATGAGGGTATTCAGGGCTAGCTACGGATGTGCAAAACATTTCGCCAAATTATCTTTAAAAATGCAAAACCAGAGTTATTTTCCAACAAAATAACAATTATTGCTTCCAATTTGTTCACCAAATTAAAATAAAATATGTCAATTAGTCCCAAAATTCGCAATTGGCGAATTTTTCTAGTGCCAGAGCTAGCCCTGGCACTGTACCTGTTTGTGAGACAGGTGTGTCATGAGGGCACTGTACCTGTTTGTGCGACAGGTGAGAGACAAGGGCACTGTACCTGTTTGTGAGACGGGTGTGTCATGAGGGCACTGTACCTGTTTGTGCGACAGGTGAGAGACAAGGGCACCATACCTGTTTGTGCGACGGGCGTGACATGAGGGCACTGTACCTGTTTGTGCGACGGGTGTGACATGAGGGCACTGTACCTGTTTGTGCGACGGGCGTGACATGAGGGCACTGTACCTGTTTGTGCGACGGGTGTGTCATGAGGGCACTGTACCTGTTTTTGAGACGGGTGTGACATGAGGGCACTGTACCTGTTTGTGCGACGGGTGTGACATTAGGGCAATGTACCTGTTTTTGAGACGGGTGTGACATGAGGGCACTGTACCTGTTTGTGCGATGGGTGTGACATTAGGGCACTGTACCTGTTTGTGCGACGGGTGTGACATGAGGGCACTGTACCTGTTTGTGCGATGGGTGTGACATGAGGGCACTGTACCTGTTTGTACGACGGGTTTGACATTAGGGCACTGTACCTGTTTGTGCGACGGGCGTGACATGAGGGAACTGTACCTGTTTGTGTGACGGGTGTGTCATGAGAGCACTGTACCTGTTTTTGAGACGGATGTGACATGAGGGCACTGTACCTGTTTGTGCGTCGGGTGTGACATGAGGGCACTGTACCTGTTTGTGCGACGGGTGTGACATGAGGGCACTGTACCTGTTTGTGCGATGGGTGTGACATGAGGGCACTGTACCTGTTTGTGCGACGGGTGTGACATGAGGGCACTGTACCTGTTTGTGCGATGGGTGTGACATGAGGGCACTGTACCTGTTTGTGCGACGGGTGTGACATGAGGGCACCATGCAGGGAGCTGCCGATGGAACTGATCGCTTGGTTGGCCTCCGCGTCGTCGAGGCTCTGCTCGCTCGGCATTATGGGAGATCCGCCAGATGTGCTCACCTCGCTGTTTGACACGAACGATGGCATCGACGTCACCTGCGCCACCACATACGACGTCCCTGCGCCATTCTACAACACAAACAACATGATGTGCAAATCCAGATTGCTACAGTATCTGGCTTTAAAGATAGTTGTTACCCTTTTCCCAGAAATCTCACGTATCATTAAAATATGGATTTATCTCCTCACACAGGGTTCTGCCTAGAAATTTACAAGTGGTGAAAATAATGAATATATATATTGTATAATTGTTATTTAAATATAAACTTCTTGAAAAACAACATTTAGTATAGATAGGGCTAAAATGTCTTTAAATTAACCACTGCTGTATGTAGGCTGCAACCAGGTTAAAAATAATACACCTTACTGTAACAAAGTATATAGGGTGATACTATGAAGTGGGGGTGGGGACATGAAACCAGGTTAAAAATAATACACCTTATTGTAACAAAGTATATAGGATGATACTATGTAGTGGGGGTGGGGACATGAAACCTGGTTAAAAATAATACACCTTATTGTAACAAAGTATATAGGGTGATACTATGAAGTGGGGGTGGGGACATGAAACCTGGTTAAAAATAATACACCTTATTGTAACAAAGTATATAGGATGATACTATGTAGTGGGGGTGAGGACATGAAACCTGGTTAAAAATAATACACCTTATTGTAACAAAGTATATAGGGTGATACTATGAAGTGGGGATGGGGACATGAAACCTGGTTAAAAATAATACACCTTACTGTAACAAAGTATATAGGGTGATACTATGAAGTGGGGGTGGGGACATGAAACCTGGTTAAAAATAATACACCTTATTGTAACAAAGTATATATGGTGATACTATGAAGTGGGGGTGGGGACATGAAACCTGGTTAAAAATAATACACCTTACTGTAACAAAGTATATAGGATGATACTATGAAGTGGGGGTGGGGACATGAAACCTGGTTAAAAATAATACACCTTATTGTAACATACAGCATACTATTTAGTGGGGGGTGGGGGGTGGGGGTATGGAAGGAATGTCTTCTGACATTTTATAAAGTGTTTTGATTTCAAAAACAATCACATAATACAAAACAAAATACTTGATTTTTTAAAAATAATAATAATACAAAGATATTTCTATGAGTTCAGCATAAAAGCCATGACAGTCACCAACTTACTCTTTCTTCTGCTTGATACAGGTCAACTCTACGCAATGTGCTATACTGTAAAACAAAACAAAAATACATCAATTAAAAAAACTGAGATTTACATTGATCCATTTGAAAGAATACACTGTTAAAAACTTGAAATGTTTTCTCTAACTCTGCCTTTAATCCATGACCCAGATTACAACAAAAGAAACTAAACGTGTATTTTAGATGACGGAAAAAACAATTATGCTTTTGCAGCATTTGGTTTGCAGACAATTCTTCTGAAATGCGAAAACCAAGGCTGGGTTGTGCATACTGGTATATAAAACAAGCATTTGGAGAGTACTGCTAAAGCTATTACATATCTCAAGGGCCAAAACTGTCAAAAAATAGGTAAATCACTATGAAAGTTAAACTTCAACTGCAACTGTACATAATAAGGCTATACACAAAACTTCAACTCAGTATCTTAAGGCCTTGCGAAAAAACAGTCCAGAAAACTATATGTCAAACAAACAGACAGACAGTCAGATGGACAGACAGACGGAGACGAAACCTATAGTCCCCTTCAGTTGGACCGAAGGAAACTAATAAGCATTCTGACAGTACTGCTAAAGCAATATATGACCCTTACCGGGTTTGACAAATATTCACATCTCTGAAGTTTCAAGGCCCATAACTCTGTCACAATGTATCAATCCCCATGAAAATCAAATCTGATTTGTAACTTTACACGATGAAGCTGTACACAAATTTACAGCACAATATCTTGAGGTATTGCAGGGTTAAAAAAAAGTCTGCAGAACTATATTATGTGTGTCAGACAGACAGATGGATGAACTGACAGACAAAGACAACCTATAGTCTCTTCTCGGACAGGCCCACATACCAACTCAACCCTCACATGAGGAAGAAAATATAGAGGGTTTTTTGGTCCAAACTCTATATAAATAAAGGAAAAAATCTGGCTTGTGATGCACCCCCCCCCCCCCCCTTCCAAATAGAGATTGTGCCCCCTCTCACTAAAGACTGTGCCCCCTTCCACTAGAGATTGTGCCCCCTCCATTCCATATATTGTACATACAAGCCTGGTAGAGAACTAATAAATTCCTCACCCCTTCTCCTGTGATCTGAAACAGCCCTTACAAACACTTGATTTGAAAAAAAAACCCAAAACAAACCCACTTAACCCTTACTGCTTGGTGTAATGTACTGCTATCGATGACCAGTGCGGCTATCAGCAGGCTGACTTGAAATGTTAGAAAACCAAACCAACACTTAACTCTTACCGCGCGGCTATCAGCGGGTTTCCGTCAGGCTGACTTGAAACATTAGAAACATAAACCAACACTTAACTCTTACCACGCAGCTATCAGCGGGTTTGCATCAGGCTGACTTGAAACGTTAGAAAAACAAACCAACACTTAACTCTTACCGTGCAGCTATCAGCGGGTTTGCATCAGGCTGACTTGAAACATTAGAAAACCAAACCAACACTTAACTCTTACCATGCAGCTATCAGTGAGTTTCCATCAGGCTGACTTGAAACATTAGAAAACCAAACCAACACTTAACTCTTACCGCGCGGCTATCAGCGGGTTTCCATCAGGCTGACTTGAAACGTTAGAAAAACAAACCAACACTTAACTCTTACCACGCAGCTATCAGCGGGTTTCCATCAGGCTGACTTGAAACATTAGAAAAAAATACCAACACTTAACTCTTACCATGCGGCTATCAGCGGGTTTCCATCAGGCTGACTTGAAACATTAGAAAAACAAACCAACACTTAACTCTTAGCGCGCGGCTATCAGCGGGTTTCCATCAGGCTGACTTGAAACATTAGAAAACCAAACCAACACTTAACTCTTACCACGCAGCTATCAGCGGGTTTGCATCAGGCTGACTTGAAACATTAGAAAACCAAACCAACACTTAACTCTTACCACGCAGCTATCAGCGGGTTTCCGTCAGGCTGACTTGAAACGTTAGAAAACCAAACCAACACTTAACTCTTACCACGCAGCTATCAGCGGGTTTGCATCAGGCTGACTTGAAACGTTAGAAAAACAAACCAACACTTAACTCTTAGCGCGCGGCTATCAGCGGGTTTCCATCAGGCTGACTTGAAACATTAGAAAAACAAACCAACACTTAACTCTTAGCGCGTGGCTATCAGCGGGTTTCCATCAGGCTGACTTGAAACATTAGAAAACCAAACCAACACTTAACTCTTACCACGCAGCTATCAGCGGGTTTGCATCAGGCTGACTTGAAATGTTAGAAAACCAAACTAACACTTAACTCTTACCGTGCAACTATCAGCGGGTTTCTATCAGGCTGACTTGAAATGTTAGAAAACCAAACCAACACTTAACTCTTACCACGCGGCTATCAGTGAGTTTCCATCAGGCTGACTTGAAACATTAGAAAACCAAACCAACACTTAACTCTTACCACGCAGCTATCAGTGAGTTTCCATCAGGCTGACTTGAAACATTAGAAAACCAAACCAACACTTAACTCTTACCGCGCGGCTATCAGCAGGTTTCCATCAGGCTGACTTGAAACATTAGAAAACCAAACCAACACTTAACTCTTACCGCGCGGCTATCAGCAGGTTTCCATCAGGCTGACTTGAAACGTTAGAAAAACAAACCAACACTTAACTCTTACCACGCAGCTATCAGCGGGTTTGCATCAGGCTGACTTGAAACATTAGAAAAAAATACCAACACTTAACTCTTACCATGCGGCTATCAGCGGGTTTCCATCAGGCTGACTTGAAACATTAGAAAAACAAACCAACACTTAACTCTTACCACGCAGCTATCAGCGGGTTTGCATCAGGCTGACTTGAAATGTTAGAAAACCAAACTAACACTTAACTCTTACCGTGCAACTATCAGCGGGTTTGCATCAGGCTGACTTGAAATGTTAGAAAACCAAACTAACACTTAACTCTTACCGTGCAACTATCAGCGGGTTTCTATCAGGCTGACTTGAAATGTTAGAAAACCAAACCAACACTTAACTCTTACCACGCGGCTATCAGTGAGTTTCCATCAGGCTGACTTGAAACATTAGAAAACCAAACCAACACTTAACTCTTACCACGCAGCTATCAGTGAGTTTCCATCAGGCTGACTTGAAACATTAGAAAACCAAACCAACACTTAACTCTTACCGCGCGGCTATCAGCAGGTTTCCATCAGGCTGACTTGAAACATTAGAAAACCAAACCAACACTTAACTCTTACCGCGCGGCTATCAGCAGGTTTCCATCAGGCTGACTTGAAACGTTAGAAAAACAAACCAACACTTAACTCTTACCACGCAGCTATCAGCGGGTTTGCATCAGGCTGACTTGAAACATTAGAAAAAAATACCAACACTTAACTCTTACCATGCGGCTATCAGCGGGTTTCCATCAGGCTGACTTGAAACATTAGAAAAACAAACCAACACTTAACTCTTAGCGCGCGGCTATCAGCGGGTTTCCATCAGGCTGACTTGAAACATTAGAAAACCAAACCAACACTTAACTCTTACCACGCAGCTATCAGCGGGTTTGCATCAGGCTGACTTGAAATGTTAGAAAACCAAACTAACACTTAACTCTTACCGTGCAACTATCAGCGGGTTTCTATCAGGCTGACTTGAAATGTTAGAAAACCAAACCAACACTTAACTCTTACCACGCAGCTATCAGTGAGTTTCCATCAGGCTGACTTGAAACATTAGAAAACCAAACCAACACTTAACTCTTACCGCGCGGCTATCAGTGAGTTTCCATCAGGCTGACTTGAAACATTAGAAAACCAAACCAACACTTAACTCTTACCACGCAGCTATCAGTGAGTTTCCATCAGGCTGACTTGAAACATTAGAAAACCAAACCAACACTTAACTCTTACCGCGCGGCTATCAGCAGGTTTCCATCAGGCTGACTTGAAACATTAGAAAACCAAACCAATACTTAACTCTTACCACGCGGCTATCAGCAGGTTTCCATCAGGCTGACTTGAAACAAAACAAAACTAACTAACACTTACCGCCTGGTGCAGTGTACTGCTATCAACGACCGGCGCGGCTATCAGTGGGTTTCCATCCGGCTGGACGGGCTGTAGAGTCGAGTATGACGACACCGAACTACTCTCGGCAGCCTCCCGGTAATCCTCTACCGGCGAGATCCGCTCATACGTCGAGTGGGCAGCCTGGTACAGCTCCGCATGCGACCCCCCACCCATACTGTACGGGGTGGAGAAGTGCTGGCGAACCTCCTGGTACTGGGGCAGGTCGCAGCATGAAGAACCTGCCGATTCATACTGGAAAAAAAAGTAATATAATAGATCAGTCCCACAGGTTTAAGGGTGGGCCGTAGCCCAGTGGTACAGCACTCGCTCGCTGTGCAGTCGGTCTGGGAAAGATCCCTGTCAGTGGGCCCATTGGGCTATTTCTTGTTCCAGCCAGTGCACCATGACTGGTGTATCAAAGGCTGTGGTATGCATTATCCTGTATGTGGGATGGTGCATATAAAAGATTCCTTGCTGCTAATCAAAAAGAGTAGCCCATGAAGTGGCGACAGCGGGTTTCCTCTCTCTTATCTGTGTGGTCCTTAACAATATGTTTGACGCCACATAACCGTAAATAGAAAATGTGTTGAGTGCATCGTTAAATAAAACATTTATTTATTTCTTTCCCACAGCTCTATGTTTATGTTTTCTATGACAAGTTCAATACAAAGACCTGGCTGATTGATAGTGAAACATGTGAAATCATAGATTAAAGTTAAAAGATTGTTTTGTTTAACGACACCACAGGTCTTCAACTTAAAGACTTTGTCGCCCACAGCAATGTTGAAAAGAATTTCTGTAGGCGAAAAAGCCCACCGACAACAATTTTGAGCCTGCCTATGGCAATTTTTTTTAAGTGACTTTTGCAGCAAATAAACTTGACTGACTAATATATAGTGTTTTCCCTAGCTTGTTTTAGCATGGTGCAGCACCATGCCTCAGTAGTCTAGCACCATCTTGCCTTAATCAGCACCATGCCTTTTTCACTAATTAATTCTAAAATTTGCCTTTATAAAACACCCAAAAAGGTATTATTAATTAATAAAATATGCCTTTTATATTTTTTGCCATTCATTTATTAAAGCAAGCACATAAATTACATTAATGTTTATTTCAATTAATTTTTGTGTATTTTTAATGAAAAACAAGTGTCCCAAAAATGGTGAAAATGCCCAAAAGTGTTTCTACCATGCCTTGCCAAATTTCTAGGGAAATCACTAAATATATGTAGACATATTTCAAAGGTGCAACTATTAAATACTGGCAGATAATGTACATCAGGTGTATACATTTTGTCATTGTTAAGGAGCTTTACCAATGGCACTTTTGTGCCATCAGTGATGCTCCCGGCCTACGGCAATTTATATCTCAACAGCCATTGGTGCCACCGTTAAGTTCGAGCTCTTTCACTATACCACATTGATTTATTAATGATCGGCTACTGAATGTCAGACATTAAGTAATTTTGTATAAAATATTTAAAAGAAATGTTTCCACTGAAACCACCACGTAAGTTAAAAGTATAATCGATGTTTCATCAATTAAAAAAAAACATCTTCTGGAGAAGAAATAAAACAAAATGTTTGGCAAGTAAGCCAGTAAGGCATAATATAGAAGAAGAAAAAAATAGGTTGGAAGTTAAAAACAATACTGGCAGGGAGTAGAAACTGACCAATAGGGTAACATTAGGGTAATTAGGTAATTTTCACATTGTCTCAGAGATGAAACTCGCTACATTTTTCCATTGGTAACAAGAAATCTTTTATATGCACCATCCCACAAACAGGTTAGCACATACCATGGCCTTTGATATACCAGTTGTGGTGCATTGGCTGGAACAAGAAATAGCCCAATGGGCCCACTGACAGAAATGGATGACACACCGACCGTGCATCCGGCGAGCACCCTACCACCGGGCTACATCCCTCTATGTTAATGGAGGTAGGATTTAGCTCTGTTAATACGGTCATATTTGACAGCTTTCTTTTAACTAATGAGATGTTTTGCTGCTCAATAATTTATGACAGGGGCATAGGCTGAGAGGGTTCCTTCAAATCCACCCCCTCCACCTCTGCCCCACTGAGGCTAAAACAAATTTTACAACGCAATATTAGGCTATTCGTAGAGGTGTCCAAGGGAAATGTACTGGTATACAAAAGGGTCCAGGGCTTCTAGATTATGGTAGCCCCACTCCCATGGCTAGTGATATTCAGTGTTGGGCTAGTAAATAACTACTATTGCCATGCCCGATGAGGCTTCTAGATTATGGTAGCCCCACTCCCATGGCTAGTGATATTCAGTGTTGGGCTAGTAAATAACTACTATTGCCATGCCCGATGGGGATTCTAGATTATGGTAGCCCCACTCCCATGGCTAGTCATATTCAGTGTTGGGCTAGTAAATAACTACTATTGCCATGCCCGATGGCTAGTGAAATTTTTGGGTCAAATGTTGCAGTTAAGTCTGTTTTGTAAATATGAATATCCTGCCCCCACCCCATCCCCCCAGTGTTAGTGTTTTTAAGTTCTATCTCTCTCTTTAGGTGGCATATCTGATTATTACTATTATGTAGTAAAATTGTATAATGATAAAATAAAGTAGGGCTAGTGAATTTGTAATTGTGGCTAGTAAGTTTTTAAAATCACTGATCCCATGGCTAGTGGATTTTATAAAAATTCTAGAAGTCCTGAGGGTCTGCTAGGTTAATATTTTGAACCAGTGTCGTGGTTAAGCCATCGGACATAAGGCTGGTAGGTACTGGGTTCACAGCCCCGTACCAGCTCCCACCCAGAGCGAGTTTTAACAACTCAATGGGTAAGTGTAAGACCACTATACCCTCTGCTCTCTCACGAACAACTAACCCACTGTCCTGAACAGACAGCCCAGATAGCCGAGGTGTGTGTGTGTGTGTGTGCCCAGGACAGCGTGTTTCAACCATAATTGGATATAAGCACGAAAATAAGTTGACATGAAATACTATTCTGAAGATCCAGACCATGCTACACTCCTGTAAATATTGCTCAACTCTTTTAAAGGGACAGACCCTAGTTTCAACCCGTGAAAATTAACACTAAGTTTAGTTAATCTACAAACCTGTAACACATTTGGATAAAGTTACAACTGAGTGAAACACAAGTCTATGACTTTGAAATGGTGAAATACCCTTTGAAAATAGACTAAAATTCGACTCCAAAACTTTTACTTGTGCATTTGAAGAGTTCAGGTGCAAAACGCGATATATCCATTTTTAATTTTCAGTAAAAATGGGTTTTTTAATTGGCTTCTATCGCATTTTGATAAACAAAAACGGGATTTACCCAATACAATTTCATAAGGATCAATCACGTTTTGCAGCAAAACAGCGGGCCTACGATTAGCCCTTACTGACATACAATAATGGCTTTAACTAAAAACTAGATACAAAATGGTTTATATCGCGTTTTGCGCCTGAACTCTTCATTTTTAAAAATATGAGAAATGCATTTTGTGATATTAAAAACACCAGGATGACCAAAAACACTGCGAATGTACACTAATTGATAATCTAAACCATAACATCTAAGTAAAGTATGATGTCAGTTATCAAAAACGGCTCTAATAGTAACAAATATTCCTGTGTTTAAAAACTAGGCTAAGTCCCTTTAACCTCATGAACATTAAAAAACTATATTCAGATAGGACAGGTAACTTGTTATTGAAGTTAATCGATGATATAAGGCGAACAATCCAGTTAAAATGAAAGTGAAAATCACTAAACCTGAACAGTTGTAGCTCTGGTGTATGACTGTTCGGAAGTGGGAGTCACTGATGTGGTATCCAATGACGACGTCGTCACGGAAACATACTGGTTCTGATTGGGCGGGTTCCAGACAGAATCGTCGTCCTGGTTATTCTGATCTGCCATGTTGTCAGCACAAAGGAAGACTGATCACCCTGGGTGAATGTATTAACATCGATGTGCTGAAATTGTCAAATGGTAAAACATGTAAACAAAAAGGTCAGGCCTTTGAGAACTGAATATTTGCGTAAACCATTTATGAGTTAAACAAAAATAAATCAGGTAACCCATTTTTTTTTTGCATAACTCGTTAAGTCCATGGATGTAAATAATGTTAAATTTAATGCACAAATGGGAAATAAGTTACACAAATTAGATTTGCGTGAACAACACACAAACGAAAGGATCGTTCTCACAATTTTTAGAGGCCTAAAGGTTTAGAGAGACTGTCCCGAATCCCCTGCCATTGAAATATTTTCCTGACTGTGACAAAAAAAATAATAATAGTCGGTCTCTGGTCAGATAAAAGTTTCAGAATTGATGCAGCTTTTCTTTTTCCTTTGTTTTGTCTTCTCTTTTTTTCTCTCTCTCCTGTTTGTCTCCTCCTCATTGGCTATGGTGTTCATGTCCCCTCATAAACAAACAGAACTTTTCACATCCTCTACCTCAGAATAGGCAGCATAGTTCTATTAATTATCAGGGTTTCTGCCAAAGGGTAAAATGGGTATGGCGCCATACCAAACATTTTTGCAGATTTAATTTTTTTTTAAAGTTGACCTTTTGACAAAATTAATTACTAATCATTATTGTATGATTTTCTTAACCCTAACCCTAAAGTTAACCCAATTCTGGGTAGGCCCCCCATACCCCCTATTGACTGTGGTCATAGCACCATACCCAAAAATTTCTTTCTGGCAGAAACACTGATTATTATTAAACCATCTAAATGATATACATTATCTTTGTCTAGGTACAAAACATAATTCACGTAAAATCCATACATGACTGTATAAATGTTCTTATTTAAATTTTCTTACTTATGTTTTAAAATGTGCTATGTTCTTTGTATTAATTATTCATATATAAAGAAATAAAGATTGATTGATTGCCTTGCAGATTTTATATTAATTTGGTAAAATAATTTCATGTAATAATTGACTTTCTTTTTAAAGAACTGTTGCTTTCTTCAATTTTTGAAGTTTAACAGACAATATGGCAAAATAGTTTGCTCACCCAGACTTAGCTCTGCCGTGGTACCCTAAATCATGCTTTCTCGGCTATTTCTCGTTCAAGCCAGTGCTCCACAACTGGTGTAACAAAGGTTACATAAAAATCCATTTACTTAAACTTATAATATTAAAAAATAAAAGTCCAACTGAAAGTCTAAGCTGTTCACTTTTGTCTCAAAATGTTCTATACATGTCCAAAAGATTTTGTACAATTTTACCTCCAAAAAAAGCAATGTTTTAGAGTAAATACAAAAAATTAATAATATTAATTATTAAATGGATATTTTATATCTTTAAAAAAAATCCCACAAGTATTTAGATCATCATAAACATAATATACAATTTAATTTCTTCTTGTTTTTTTCCTATAAAAAAAATGGCCTTTAGAATATACAATAATCCCATGGCTACGATATATTTATTTTATGAATATGTAATTAGAAAATGTTTCTTATGTGTATATGTTGTTGTTTTGTATTACATTAACTAAATTTCCATTCATTATTTCTTTCTATTTTCGATTTGAAACACCACTCGATCTTTCAAATAGGACTAAATAAAAATCGGATGAATCCACTTCGAACACAACAAGGTAACATAAGCATGTTTGCAGAAAAAAAGTTAACTATTCACCACATGTTATTTCTAGTAGGTCAAACAACTTGTTGGAGAAGCCATTTTGAAATGAGAAATAAGATCCTCAAGTTACTGACAAATAGTTTATAATAATCTACTGAGATATTAAAATAGAAAGTCGCACCCGAGCTATTAGCTACCCCTATATACAGTAGACACTCCGTAAAAGTTGACGTCCCCATTAAAACGGGGGGTTAAGGATGGAGCACCGCATTGTACGAAATGGGTAATACAGTAACGGCTACAAAACAGTGTTTTAACCGTTTATTGTCTCATTTTGACTTACTTTTAGTAGATATTACAATAAATATATAAATACTAAATATATGTTATCCCTAACTTTAAATATAGGTAGAAGTTAATTTATAAAATAATCGAATTGCTTCAATATTTTTTGCAAACTATTTAAATGCGTTCTGCACCCAGTAATGGACATGGTAGGTAAGACATGTTGGATGCATCGAATAAATTATGCAAATAACACCGAAAGACAATTTTGTTTGCAAATTCGTAAAGCTTTCAACTGTCAAAATAAGTAAACATTTAATTTTCATCTCTGTAATAAGAATCTCTATCTCACCAGCACCCCTTTCACAAAATGATCCGTAGTAGGACGGGCCCATTTTTAGTGAATAATACCAAGAAGGAACGTACCAAGGCGACATACGCCGAGTGGGTGGGGGCAACATGACCTCGAGATCATTGTTGACGTTTTACTGCTAAACTTACATTTATGACGTGCAAAACTGACTTAAAACACGTGCGACTGTATAAAGAAAGCGTATTTGATGTTTAAATTGCGTGTTTACATTGAAATATGATGAATTAGATAATTTTGGGTGAACAATTGATCATTTACAAATGACCTACCTCCCGACGTTCAAGTCTCGCTTCCTCGCGCAAAATTACATGTGACTTGCGGTAGGATGAGGATTCGCAACATCGGAATATTTCGTGTATTTTCGTAGAATTTTACAAATAACTAGCCAGTATTGTTTATAAAGTAACAGTTTATATCAATCATAATATTTGACAGTATGTTATAAGTAATGCATGTAGCTCCATTGCTTATAAATATGACCCTACTTATGTTCTTTTTAAAACTCAACTGTTATAGATGGAGGGGGGGGGGGGGGGGGGTATTGTTTTTTTACGTAATATGCGCGTGCATGTTACACATGTAAATTTAAATTATTTCATCTCATTAGTCTTATAATGTACAATACATAATTATAGGGTTTTATGTTTTCATCTTATAATCATGAAAAGGGTGTGTGTGTGGGGGGGGGGGTATTAATTGTTTTTATTAGTATTATATAATATTTTCTTGCGGGGGTGGGTTAAAATTTGTGTTAAAAATTTACTTTAATCAAGGTTTAGGTATGTGCTATTTGAAGTACAGTAATATATATATATATATATATATATATATATATATATACACACACACACACACACACACACACACACACACACGTAGGAAATGTAGAAAATTGCATTTCAGGACATCTAGTTTCCAAAATGTTACGAGATAGCATACCATCGAACCCCCAAGAACTTTGCTTTGCGCCCTCGATCTCAGTCACCCCAACTCCCACCCCAATGTATACTTGCTTTCGCCGTGCCTGTTCATGAGTTATCTATTAGAGTGGCGAATATAGCATAATGTAAACTGATAATCACGATCATCTCTTCAAAGTTTTTCGGATGAGTGCTCGCTTGAGGTGCTTGCGTCGCAGGATCGAACCACCTCGGTGGATCCATTCAGCTGATTTGGGGGGTTTTCTCGTTCCAACCAGTGCACCATAACTAGACAAAGGCCGTGGTATGTGTTTTCCTGTCTGTGGGAAAGTGCATATAAAAGATCCCTTGCTGCATTAGAAAATTTTTAGCGAGTTTCCTCTGATGACTACGAGTCAGAATTACCATATGTTTGACATCCAATAGCCGATGATTAATTAATCAATGTGCTCCAGTGGTGTCGTTCATCGAAATAAAGTTCTTCTCTTCAAAGTTTTAAAATACGTTCTGTAAACATTGATCTGTCATTATATATATATATATATATATATATATATATATATATATATATATATATATATATATATATATATATATATATATATCATTCTATAGAGATGGTTGATCTGTAAAGTTAATTGTTTGATTATGCATGGGGGTGATGTTGTTTTTGGGGGGGTAGTATTGTTATTGTTTTGTTTTTTCTTTTTGCAATTAACATATATATATTTATGTTTTATTTGTTTAATTTAAAAAAGTCCATTAGATTATGTCTTTCTATTACAAGAAAAGTAACATTTTGTTTTGTTTAACGACACTACTAGAGCACATTGATTAATTAATCGTGGGCTATTGGAAATCGAACTCTTGGTAATTCTGACACGTAGTATATGTTGTAATATGTTGTATATGGACCGATGGACTACACACAGAAATGAATAAACTAAACTATTCTACACGTAGTCATTAGGAAAAAAACCCGCTACATTTGTCCTAATGTAGCAATGGATCTGTTACATGCACTTTCCCACAGACAAACAAGCACATACCACGGCCTTCGACCAGTTGTGATGCACTTGATGGAACGAAAAAAAAAACAATCAGTGGAAAAGATCCACCGAGGTGGTTCGATCCTGCTACGCAAGCACCTCAAGCGAGCACTCAACCGACAGCTAAATCTCGTCCTTTAATTACAATATCCGTTCTTAATTATTAACATGTTTACAAGTACGTTAACCAATTTATCTTTTTGATTTGGCCAGACGAGTGGAACGGTGTGGTTGCGA
>NC_054710.1:46008881-46016381 GCF_016097555.1 Gigantopelta aegis
CGAATCCAAGGTGTGCACCCCTCCCTCGAATTGCACAGTATCATTGTAAATCATCTAACTGGTATATACGTTTTTAGGGTGCTTCGGAATACCATATGGGTGCCCTTTTTTGGGATATTGTACCCTTTCTTAAAACATTCTGCAATCGCGCCTGCTATTATTTTCGGAGGACAGTTATTCAGTTAATTTGTTTGTATGTAGGTAGGTATTTAACTTACAAAAATATTAGCTGGTTAAATTATCATTTAATTAGCAGGAATGCCTAATACAAAATACCACAACTGAGACGGTGTACACATGCTATTTTTAGATTTATTATGAGTCTGTCCCTGAAATCGCGTGATTATTAAAAAGATGACTAAAATCAAGTTCTAATGGTCACACTGTTCTGTCTAATAGTTATTCTGGATACCCGTGTATTGTTACGAGAACAGGGTGGGTTTATTAAATCGTAATTGTTCGAGAAAATTCTGAGCTGTACTGGATCCTTCTTGAACTAAGTGGAACCTTTCAAAATGGGAAAACACCTTTTCCTCAATATGGGCATATCATTCTAAAAATAACTTGTGACGCTATTAATTACTCGATGTTATACTACACTCTAGACATTTATTATACTTCGTCGTTACCATAAACAAAACACTAAACAAATCTTGAACTCTGCTATGTTTTAATAGTATAATATTAAAATATAGTTCAGTTCATTTGTAGCAGTAGTTAAATAAAACTACTAAACATATTAGATACAAGAGTATATATTAGAACTGTGCGTAAGGAAAATATTACCGATTGTGACGTCAGTGGAATGTTTCTATATAATAACGCACTGACTCACACACGATTAGTAAACAGGTTGGCCCAGACACATCGTCTGCTATTATATTTGTCATTTGGATGAACTGTGGGTTTGAAAAAGGACGTTTTCCATTCATGCGGAGTGTTTAAGAACATTAATATTTTGTATAGTCACCCTCATTTACCGATATAATTATAAGCAAAGGTAAGTGGACTTTAATTCAAAACCATATTAAGATATTATTGTTTTATCACCTCCATACAAACAAGTGTTGATTTGTCTAATTACGGTAACGTTGTACTTTCGTTAGTTATAATCAAAAACTAACCAAAAATAAGAATATATAATAAGAATAATATAATGGTTAACATATAGCCTAGAACTACCGCTAATATTAAAAATTATTAAATTACGATAGTAAAAAAAATAGAACAAAACATTTCTATTTTCACCGTGAATAATGAATTCGAGATATATCATAATTTATATGAATCGAATATATACCATATAATTATAGTGACTGCAGTTTAATTTTATTTTAGTCGTGCTTATACAAATATTTATTTTTGATATACTGTTAATTTGAAATTTACAATCGGATGTTTTAATAATTGACTGTGACACCCAATAGCCGATGTGTAGGCTATTTTTTGTGCTGGGGTGTCGTTAAACATTCATTTATTCATTCATTAATAATTGACAGAACGAATTCAGGCGACATAATTTCACATGGAAAGGTGTGCGGTGTTTGTTGATGATATCTATTTTAATATACTGTTCATTTAAAATAAACAGTCGGATGTTTTAATAATTGACAGAACGAAAGTTAAAATTTCTTTTGTTTAACGACACAACTGGAGTACATTGATTAATTAATCATCGGCTATTGAATTGGATGTCAAACCTTTGGTAATTCTCACTCGTAGCCATCAGAGGAAACCCGATATACATTGTTCCTAATGCCGCAAGGAATTTTTTATATGCACTTTCCCACAGACAGAAAAACACATACCACGGCGTTTTGTCTAGTTGTGATGCACTAGTTGTAACGAGAAAAACCCACTCAGTTGAATGGATCTACAAGTGAGCACTCAACCGACTGAGCTAAATCCCGCCCTTTGGCAAGCCGAATGCAGGCAGACATAATTTGTTATAGAAAGCTCTTTGTGGTGGTGGTGGTTTTTGTTGTTGTTACTGTTGTTGGTGGGGTTTTGTGTGTGTGTGTGTGGGGGGGGGGGGGGGGGGGGGGGTTGTGTGTTAAACTATTTTGTTTTTGTTTTTTGTTGTTTGCGGGGGGGGGGGGGGGGGTATTTAAAGATAGGTTTTGGGATCAAGCGAAACCACTATTCATGTATAAAATGCTATATGAGACAAATAAGTCACAAATGTCCGGCAGTTTGTAAAGACAAAAATCGTATGTGTCACGTAAACCAACAAAGTAGTGCTATATATTTCACCTTTGTTTAATACCACAAAGACGGGTCCGAAAACAATGGCTGCGGTACAAGAAGAACAAAAAACCAACAACAAAAAACCAACATCGCATTCATTTATTTATACAGTGCAAACGGGGCTCGAACTGTTAAAGGGACATTCCTGAGTTTGCTGTATTGTAAGATGTTTTCGACTAATAAAATATTTCTACGATTAAACTTACACATTAAATATATTTTCTTGTTTAGGATATCAGTGTCTGTATATTCAATGTGTTTCTGGTCGTCTTAATATTTATAAGAACCCCAAACTGGATTTTGGCTTCAAATAATTTCGTATGTACGAAAACAAATATTTTAGGAAATAACATGAAATTTAACCTAGTACAAATATTAGAACGATCAGAAATATGTATAATATACATATATATTTGATATGTAATTAGAATCGTTAAAAGTCTTCGTTAGTCGATAATATGTTAAAAATTGCAGCAAACTGAAGAATGTCCCTTTAAAACATTTCTAAGAGCAAAATATTTATTTTTGGAGCAAACTTAAGAATAACAGTAGACCTAATTCAGAGTTTATGACACTTTACTGAACGTTTGAGATTGTAAGCACCTGTTTAGATATGTTGTTTAGAAGCTAATTATCACGCTGTTGACGTGCACGATTGAATTACAATGACCAGCACTTTGATATATCACTTGCTAATCAAGATTTTGAAAACAATATGTTCCATGTGAAGATCAGTAACAAAAACATATATATATATATATATATATATATATATATATATATATATATATATATATATATTAGAAAATGCTTTTTGCATACATGTATTTAAGTTTTAGGTTTAAACCAAAATGCATTTTATGTGCAAATTGCTAAAGAAAAATGTGTTAGAAATGCCTGTGACAGAAATTTTACGACAACAGGTTTTTGGTCTAATCAAGTCAACACGCTTTGTAAGGTAGGCCTATAAACTGGTTTTTGGTCTAATCAAGTCAACACGCTTTGTAAGGTAGGCCTATAAACAGGTTTTTGGTCTAATCAAGTCAACACGCTTTGTAAGGTAGGCCTATAAACTGCTATAAGATGAAGGCATGAGACAAGGCATGTGCATTTTAAAATTATTTAACCCAGCTAGTGTTATAATGACACAGAGGCCTGATCACGTTTTGGGTCTCCGCCAGCACACCTTTCATGGACATAATTGTTAGGCGATAAAAGATTCAGAATTATCTATGACAGAAACCGTATTTGTCACGTGCGCTTGGAACACCTGTGTACTAATTGATATAATTCCATTGTAGTAAACATTTCATGAGTCAACGTAAAGCAACAGATGCATGAGTCAAAATAAATCAACATGTATATGAGTCAAGTGTGTGTGCGTGTGCGTGTGTGTGCGTGCGTGCGTGCGTGTGTGTTTGTGTCAAAATAAATTATGTTCTTGAAATCTATAGATTGGATTGAATTTTCTTTACATTTGGAAAATTCGAAAATGTAAAAAGATTACGAGCTAGAGTGGCAATCATGTGGGGGTTTGTTTTTGTTTGTTATTGTTGTTGTTGGGGGTTTTTTTTTTGTGGGTTTTTTTTTTTTTGAGGGGGGAGGGGGGTGGTGGGGAGGGTTTGTTATGTTCTTTTTTTCTCTTTTGTTTTCTTTTTTTTTTTTAGCCTATTTTTTTTTGGGGGGGGGGGGGGGTTGGGGAAGAGGGGTATGTTTTGTTGTTTTGTTGGGTTTTTGGAGTGGGTTTTTTTAAGTACAAGTAAAATATGTCACCGTATTTGCTGAAACATTTTTCTTAAAAAAAATAAAAATAAAATAAAAATCATTATCATTTTCTGTTGCTTTACTTTTGGATCTGGGTATATATACTAGTTTGAAAAAGTAAACCGTTCTGAAGTAGCACATAAACAACAGTAACGAGTTAATATGTAACAGTTTGAATATTAAAATTTTAAAGGACTAGTTTACTTTTTTTTTGTAATTGCCAATTTTGTTATAAAATGATATTTGATCATGGAGGGGGTGGGGGTTTTTTTTTTTCCCCCGTCAGTGGAACTATTGGGTTATTTCTCGTTTCAGCCAGTGTACCGTGACTGATATATCAAAGGTTGTGGTATATGCTGTCCTGTCTGTGGGAAAGTGTATATAAAATATCCCTTGCTGCTAATGGAAAAAAATAGCGACTTTCTTTTCCAAGACTTAATGTCGAAATTACCAAATGTTTGACATCCCATAGCCGATGATTAATAAATCAATGTGCTCTAGTGGTGTGGATACAAAACAAACTTTAACTTTAGTGTGTCTTTTTCCTAGGTTTAGCAGCCTCGAATTTACTATGATTTCGAGTTAGACTGGTATTAATGTTAATTTATTATCAGTAAGATATATAGCAATTTAAAACAAGACACTATCAAATGGCTGCGAGAAATCATAAATATTTTCCTTGAAAGGATTATATATTTGACATTGTATTTAAGTAATAGTTGTTTACTCTTTTCAGAACTTATCGTTGAAGATCATCCAGGGAAAAACAATGAGAATTGGCGAGACAGCCGTCATGTTTGATGCCCCCTTCCTCGACCTGTTCCATATGATCCCCAGTCAGCAGATTGCCGGTCATATGACAAGATGGGGATTTAACGCCGGTAGCGACCAACACACACGTCCGAGGAGAGAACAATTCCCCAGAAAGTCTACCACGCAGAGTCGACACCAAGAGTCACATTCTAGAGCAGCCGCAGCCGCCCAGAGTCGACCTAGAGAGATTATCATTCCAATTCAGATTGAAGGAAGGTCTCAAGGGTGTAGTGCAGTAACGGAGATTCCTGAACGCTGTCGTTTTGCAAGTGAAAATCAGAACAATAATGGGACACACGGAACTCATCCTAAATTGAATGGGAGCAGAAGAGGCGTGCGAAAAGACGGGTCGGACGATTATGTTAGCATTGGAGTTCCAACGGGAAGCGGTACTGTAGTTGGGAACTCGCCCAGCGCCTGTTCGTCGCGTGGATATTCAAATCAAAAGTCGAGGGACTTACTATCGTGGATTGATTCCGAGCAGTACGAGCGTGAATGCCCACCACGGACTACAAGTGGCCCCAGAGTGTACGATCTGACTGAAGACGACCATTCAGGTGTCCGGCGTCGTGGCAGAGGAACAAACCAACCAGCCACCTCATCCTGTGCGGACAGCAGCCGATCAGGTGACGCCACGAACCACCTCTGTCCGGATTTAGCCAAACGTGTGGCTCCGTTCATAACCGACACGCCCAGCTACCCCGTGTACGGCAGTCTCAAACAGAGGCTGAAGGTGGACGGGCGGCAGATCGATTACATACGTGGGGACGGGAACTGTTTCTTCAGGGCCCTCAGTAAAGAGATCTACGGATCTGAAGAATTCCACGACGACATTCGGCAGGCGGTCGTTGACCTGGTGGAAAAGTACGCCGGTGACTTCAAACAGTTTCTCTTCACCGAAACGAATCTAGACGACCACATAGAGGAGATGAGAAAGGCGTCCACGTGGGCGTCAACGATGGAGATCTACGCGGCGGCGACGTTGTTGCAGCGCGACATATTCATTTTGTCTCCGGATCACACAGGGGATTTGTATAACTGGATGCTGTTTTCTCCCAGATTCGTCTACAATCGCACGATGACGTACCACCCGTGCCACATCGCCATGTGTCACACACACGGCAACCACTACGACCGCATCACGCAGATCGAGGGCGACTGCAACTGCGGCGTAGAGACGCCCACCCTGGCAGGCAAAACAGATTATGTTGATCTTACTGTGTGAACATGTTTGAAGACACTTTCTGTTAATATATATAAATTGAATTGTGTGTAAAAATGTAAAATAATTACGTTCTGTTGATATATATAAATTGAATTGTGTAGAAAATGAAAGAGGTAATGTAAAAAGAGACATTTGTTTATTTATAAACTGAATTGTGTGTAAAAATGTAAGAGGGAACATTTGAAGATGTAAGAAGAAACATCTGATGAGATTTTCTGTTGATATGTAAATTGAATGATGTTTAAAAATGTAAAAGAGACACTCTGTTATACAAATTGAATTGTGTGTAAAATTAAAAGAGAAAACATTTAAGGAGACTTTCTGGTTATATTTAAAATGGATTGTTCATAAAAAAAAGTAACAGAAAATGTTTTAAGATGCACTTTATTGTGATATATATAAATTTGTGTGTAAAACTAAGGATATATTTGTAAATAATCTTTCTCAGTATATAAATTGAATTACTGGTATATGTAAAAAATGTTAGAGGGAATTTTTGAAAATACACTTTCTGTTGATATTTAAATTGTAAAAATACAAGGGGAAACTTTTTAGCAGTTTTCTGCAAACTTTTCTAATAAGAGTTACCTATGAGCAAATTTTCCTAATAAGCGTTACCTATGGGCAGAAGTGTATACAATATTGTGTACGTTTCTGTCAGTTGATATAGATGTGACTGTCGCAGGTTAGCAGAACCAACGCAGTTTGTTCGAAACTCATTATACACTTCGTTTTTATTACCCAATGTTATTTTATTGTATGCATTCCTTCAAACTGAATCCCATAGAGTGGATAATATTAAAGATCACAGTGAAATTGATAAATTAATAAAGTTTGGAAAGTGCATTTTCTGTTCATAATAAATTTAATCATATATAAATCTGGAGATGTTATCCAGTATTCAGTGCAATCCTGTTCCTAAATGGTTCCGTGTGTGTGAGAGAGGGAGCGAGTGAGAGATGGAAGGAAAGAGAGATTGGGTTGTAGTATACGGGTACCAATTATTCTAGTCTGAAACTCGATATAACGTGACATGATGTGATATATTTAGTATGAGATGTCATTGTGATGAATAATTTTTAAACATGTATCATGACATTAAAAACGGTTATAAATACTGTATTACTAGTCTGTTATGTGTTTCTCCTACTAATATCGGCATGCTGGGACAGTGCGTGTACGTAATTGCTGTTAGGCTACACTGCGATGATTCGTATAATATAAGTGGTGTTTAACGCTAGGCCTATTATGTATACATAAAAAAAAGAGTTTTTTTAGTAAACTCTCACATAAATTTCAAATATAGAGAGAATAACTGGTTACGGTCTTGAGATATCCGGCTTTATTACACACCAGTGTAAGATATTGCTCATGTCGTAACAACCACTCGATACCCAAGTAGTGTAATATTGAGGTGACGTAGTGAGTGGGTCTCGACATCTGCTTACTTC
>NC_054710.1:46021381-46088609 GCF_016097555.1 Gigantopelta aegis
ATAGGTTATTTGTTAGTGGTTAGTGCGAGAGATGTCGATGTAGGGCTTTTCACCTACTCATTGAGTTATTAAACCCACTGTCGGTGGGAGCCAATACCAAGGTGCGAACCCAATACCTACCACCCTTAAGACTGATGGCATAACCACTATACCATTGAGTGGATTACCTGTGGCAAAACTTGGCAAGAAAAGTCAGAATAATTACGTATGAGTTTTCTGACAAATGTTGTAAGATGTTTCCAACAAATAGAGCTCTTTAAACAACTAGATTTCCATATTAAACACATTTTCCTGTTTAAGATATTGGTGTCTGTACAGTATATTCATATACAGAACTTCACATACGTTGTTTTTGCTTCCTATTTATTGCACAAGTTTGGTATATTCGTGTGCAAAATAAACGAGTGCAATAAAAAGGAAGCGAAAACAACGTACATGTATGTGAAGTTCTGTATTTATTACATACCTTCTTTTATGTTTTACAAAAACAATTTTTAATTTAGCGTCATAACAACACTTTTTTAAATCTATGATTAGTACTCTTTTCATGGATTTACTTAACATTAAGAATTATACGCTGCGGCAGCCTTGCGTAATGTTTCAAATACGATGTGATGTAATTTGTAAATCATATATGACGTCAGTAACTAAAAGGCGCTAACTCAGTAAAAATAAAAAGGGAATTCCACATTTAAAAGTCCCGATCCATATCGCACATATATGCGATACAAAATAAATTCTATCACACAGTTTGAAAATGTCTTTATCACTAGAGTAAGATTGAATAAGTATGTAATAAAGTGTGTTGTTGATCATCCATATTGGAGTAGACCTTTCAATAGTATGTGTGTAATAAAGTGTGTTGTTGATCATCCATATTGGAGTAGACCTTTCAGTAGTATGTGTTTTAATAAAGTGTGTTGTTGATCATCCATACTGGAGTAGACCTTTCAGTAGTATGTGTGTAATAAAGTGTGTTGTTGATCATCCATATTGGAGTAGACCTTTCAGTAGTATGTGTGTAATAAAGTGTGTTGTTGATCATCCATATTGGAGTAGACCTTTCAGTAGTATGTGTTTTAATAAAGTGTGTTGTTGATCATCCATATTGGAGTAGACCTTTCAGTAGTATGTGTGTAGTAAAGTGTGTTGTTGATCATCCATATTGGAGTAGACCTTTCAGTAGTATGTGTGTAGTAAAGTGTGTTGTTGATCATCCATATTGGAGTAGACCTTTCAGTAGTATGTGTGTAGTAAAGTGTGTTGTTGATCATCCATATTGGAGTAGACCTTTCAGTAGTATGTGTGTAGTAAAGTGTGTTGTTGATCATCCATATTGGAGTAGACCTTTCAGTAGTATGTGTGTAATAAAGTGTTGTTGATCATCCATATTGGAGTAGACCTTTCAGTAGTATGTGTGTAGTAAAGTGTGTTGTTGATCATCCATATTGGAGTAGACCTTTCAGTAGTATGTGTGTAATAAAGTGTGTTGTTGATCATCCATATTGGAGTAGACCTTTCAGTAGTATGTGTGTAATAAAGTGTGTTGTTGATCATCCATATTGGAGTAGACCTTTCAGTAGTATGTGTGTAGTAAAGTGTGTTGTTGATCATCCATATTGGAGTAGACCTTTCAGTAGTATGTGTTTTAATAAAGTGTGTTGTTGATCATCCATATTGGAGTAGACCTTTCAGTAGTATGTGTGTAATAAAGTGTTGTTGATCATCCATATTGGAGTAGACCTTTCAGTAGTATGTGTGTAATAAAGTGTGTTGTTGATCATCCATATTGGAGTAGACCTTTCAGTAGTATGTGTGTAGTAAAGTGTGTTGTTGATCATCCATATTGGAGTAGACCTTTCAGTAGTATGTGTGTAATAAAGTGTGTTGTTGATCATCCATATTGGAGTAGACCTTTCAGTAGTATGTGTGTAATAAAGTGTGTTGTTGATCATCCATATTGGAGTAGACCTTTCAGTAGTATGTGTGTAATAAAGTGTTGTTGATCATCCATATTGGAGTAGACCTTTCAGTAGTATGTGTGTAATAAAGTGTGTTGTTGATCATCCATATTGGAGTAGACCTTTCAGTAGTATGTGTGTAGTAAAGTGTGTTGTTGATCATCCATATTGGAGTAGACCTTTCAGTAGTATGTGTGTAATAAAGTGTGTTGTTGATCATCCATATTGGAGTAGACCTTTCAGTAGTATGTGTGTAATAAAGTGTGTTGTTGATCATCCATATTGGAGTAGACCTTTCAGTAGTATGTGTGTAATAAAGTGTGTTGTTGATCATCCATATTGGAGTAGACCTTTCAGTAGTATGTGTGTAGTAAAGTGTGTTGTTGATCATCCATATTGGAGTAGACCTTTCAGTAGTATGTGTGTAATAAAGTGTGTTGTTGATCATCCATATTGGAGTAGACCTTTCAGTAGTATGTGTTTTAATAAAGTGTGTTGTTGATCATCCATATTGGAGTAGACCTTTCAGTAGTATGTGTGTAGTTAAAGTGTGTTGTTGATCATCCATATTGGAGTAGACCTTTCAGTAGTATGTGTGTAATAAAGTGTGTTGTTGATCATCCATATTGGAGTAGACCTTTCAGTAGTATGTGTGTAATAAAGTGTGTTGTTGATCATCCATATTGGAGTAGACCTTTCAGTAGTATGTGTGTAATATTGGAAGTGTGTTGTTGATCATCCATATTGGAGTAGACCTTTCAGTAGTATGTGTGTAATAAAGTGTGTTGTTGATCATCCATATTGGAGTAGACCTTTCAGTAGTATGTGTGTAATAAAGTGTGTTGTTGATCATCCATATTGGAGTAGACCTTTCAGTAGTATGTGTGTAATAAAGTGTGTTGTTGATCATCCATATTGGAGTAGACCTTTCAGTAGTATGTGTGTAATAAAGTGTGTTGTTGATCATCCATATTGGAGTAGACCTTTCAGTAGTATGTGTGTAATAAAGTGTGTTGTTGATCATCCATATTGGAGTAGACCTTTCAGTAGTATGTGTGTAGTAAAGTGTGTTGTTGATCATCCATATTGGAGTAGACCTTTCAGTAGTATGTGTGTAATAAAGTGTGTTGTTGATCATCCATATTGGAGTAGACCTTTCAGTAGTATGTGTGTAGTAAAGTGTGTTGTTGATCATCCATATTGGAGTAGACCTTTCAGTAGTATGTGTGTAATAAAGTGTTGTTGATCATCCATATTGGAGTAGACCTTTCAGTAGTATGTGTGTAATAAAGTGTGTTGTTGATCATCCATACTGGAGTAGACCTTTCAGTAGTATGTGTGTAATAAAGTGTGTTGTTGATCATCCATATTGGAGTAGACCTTTCAGTAGTATGTGTGTAATAAAGTGTTGTTGATCATCCATATTGGAGTAGACCTTTCAGTAGTATGTGTGTAATAAAGTGTTGTTGATCATCCATATTGGAGTAGACCTTTCAGTAGTATGTGTGTAATAAAGTGTTGTTGATCATCCATATTGGAGTAGACCTTTCAGTAGTATGTGTAATAAAGTGTGTTGTTGATCATCCATATTGGAGTAGACCTTTCAGTAGTATGTGTGTAATAAAGTGTGTTGTTGATCATCCATATTGGAGTAGACCTTTCAGTAGTATGTGTGTAATAAAGTGTGTTGTTGATCATCCATATTGGAGTAGACCTTTCAGTAGTATGTGTTTTAATAAAGTGTGTTGTTGATCATCCATATTGGAGGAGACCTTTCAGTAGTATGTGTGTAATAAAGTGTTGTTGATCATCCATACTGGAGTAGACCTTTCAGTAGTATGTGTAATAAAGTGTTGTTGATCATCCATACTGGAGTAGACCTTTCAGTAGTATGTGTGTAATAAAGTGTTGTTGTTGATCATCCATACTGGAGTAGACCTTTCAGTAGTATGTGTGTAATAAAGTGTGTTGTTGATCATCCATATTGGAGTAGACCTTTCAGTAGTATGTGTGTAATAAAGTGTGTTGTTGATCATCCATATTGGAGTAGACCTTTCAGTAGTAGTAGTAGATCAGTAGTAGTAATGTGTTGTTGTGGAGTAGACCTTTCAGTAGTATGTGTGTAATAAAGTGTTGTTGATCATCCATATTGGAGTAGACCTTTCAGTAGTATGTGTAATAAAGTGTTGTTGATCATCCATACTGGAGTAGACCTTTCAGTAGTATGTGTGTAATAAAGTGTTGTTGATCATCCATACTGGAGTAGACCTTTCAGTAGTATGTGTAATAAAGTGTTGTTGATCATCCATACTGGAGTAGACCTTTCAGTAGTATGTGTAATAAAGTGTTGTTGATCATCCATACTGGAGTAGACCTTTCAGTAGTAGTATGTGTGTAATAAAGTGTGTTGTTGATCATCCATATTGGAGTAGACCTTTCAGTAGTATGTGTAATAAAGTGTGTTGTTGATCATCCATATTGGAGTAGACCTTTCAGTAGTATGTGTGTATAAAGTGTTGTTGATCATCCATATTGGAGTAGACCTTTCAATAGTAGTATTGTGTTGTTGATCATCCATATTGGAGTAGACCTTTCAGTAGTATGTGTAATAAAGTGTGTTGTTGATCATCCATATTGGAGTAGACCTTTCAGTAGATAATAAAGTGTTCCATATCATCCATACCTTTCAGTAGTAGACCTTTCAATAGTATGTGTATCATCCATAAAGTGTTGTTGATCATCCATACTGGAGTAGACCTTTCAATAGTAATAAAGTGTGTTGTTGATCATCCATGATCATCCATATTGGAGTAGACTTTGGTAGTAATAAAGTGTGTTGTTGATCATCCATACTGTAGACCTTTCAATAGTATCATCATCCATATTGGATAGACTATGTGTGTAATAAAGTGTGTTGTTGATCATCCGTTCTGGAGTAGACCTTTCAGTAGTATGTGTTGTAATAAAGTGTGTTGTTGATCATCCATACTGGAGTAGACCTTTGGAGTAGTATGTAAATTGTGTTGTTGATAATAAAGTGTTGTTGATCATCCATACTGGAGTAGTATGTGTTCAATAAAGTGTGTTGTTGATCATCCATATTGGAGTAGACCTTTCAGTAGTATGTGTGTGTAAAGTGTGTTGTTGATCATCCATATTGGAGTAGACCTTTCAGTAGTATGTGTGTAGGTGTGTAAAAAATAAAGTGTTGTTGATCATCCATACTGGAGTAGACCTTTCAATAGTATGTGTAATAAAGTGTTGTTGATCATCCATACTGGAGTAGACCTTTCAATAGTATGTGTAATAAAGTGTTGTTGATCATCCATACTGGAGTAGACCTTTCAATAGTATGTGTAATAAAGTGTTGTTGATCATCCATACTGGAGTAGACCTTTCAGTAGTATGTGTAATAAAGTGTTGTTGATCATCCATACTGGAGTAGACCTTTCAGTAGTATGTGTAATAAAGTGTTGTTGATCATCCATACTGGAGTAGACCTTTCAGTAGTATGTGTAATAAAGTGTTGTTGATCATCCATACTGGAGTAGACCTTTCAATAGTATGTGTAATAAAGTGTTGTTGATCATCCATACTGGAGTAGACCTTTCAATAGTATGTGTAATAAAGTGTTGTTGATCATCCATACTGGAGTAGACCTTTCAATAGTATGTGTAATAAAGTGTTGTTGATCATCCATACTGGAGTAGACCTTTCAATAGTATGTGTAATAAAGTGTTGTTGATCATCCATACTGGAGTAGACCTTTCAAGTAGTATGTGTAATAAAGTGTTGTTGATCATCCATACTGGAGTAGACCTTTCAGTAGTATGTGTAATAAAGTGTTGTTGATCATCCATACTGGAGTAGACCTTTCAATAGTATGTGTAATAAAGTGTTGTTGATCATCCATACTGGAGTAGACCTTTCAATAGTATGTGTAATAAAGTGTTGTTGATCATCCATACTGGAGTAGACCTTTCAATAGTATGTGTAATAAAGTGTTGTTGATCATCCATACTGGAGTAGACCTTTCAATAGTATGTGTAATAAAGTGTTGTTGATCATCCATACTGGAGTAGACCTTTCAATAGTATGTGTAATAAAGTGTTGTTGATCATCCATACTGGAGTAGACCTTTCAATAGTATGTGTAATAAAGTGTTGTTGATCATCCATACTGGAGTAGACCTTTCAATAGTATGTGTAATAAAGTGTTGTTGATCATCCATACTGGAGTAGACCTTTCAATAGTATGTGTAATAAAGTGTTGTTGATCATCCATACTGGAGTAGACCTTTCAATAGTATGTGTAATAAAGTGTTGTTGATCATCCATACTGGAGTAGACCTTTCAGTAGTATGTGTAATAAAGTGTTGTTGATCATCCATACTGGAGTAGACCTTTCAATAGTATGTGTAATAAAGTGTTGTTGATCATCCATACTGGAGTAGACCTTTCAATAGTATGTGTAATAAAGTGTTGTTGATCATCCATACTGGAGTAGACCTTTCAATAGTATGTGTAATAAAGTGTTGTTGATCATCCATACTGGAGTAGACCTTTCAATAGTATGTGTAATAAAGTGTTGTTGATCATCCATACTGGAGTAGACCTTTCAGTAGTATGTGTAATAAAGTGTTGTTGATCATCCATACTGGAGTAGACCTTTCAATAGTATGTGTAATAAAGTGTTGTTGATCATCCATACTGGAGTAGACCTTTCAATAGTATGTGTAATAAAGTGTTGTTGATCATCCATACTGGAGTAGACCTTTCAGTAGTATGTGTAATAAAGTGTTGTTGATCATCCATACTGGAGTAGACCTTTCAATAGTATGTGTAATAAAGTGTTGTTGATCATCCATACTGGAGTAGACCTTTCAATAGTATGTGTAATAAAGTGTTGTTGATCATCCATACTGGAGTAGACCTTTCAGTAGTATGTGTAATAAAGTGTTGTTGATCATCCATACTGGAGTAGACCTTTCAATAGTATGTGTAATAAAGTGTTGTTGATCATCCATACTGGAGTAGACCTTTCAATAGTATGTGTAATAAAGTGTTGTTGATCATCCATACTGGAGTAGACCTTTCAATAGTATGTGTAATAAAGTGTTGTTGATCATCCATACTGGAGTAGACCTTTCAATAGTATGTGTAATAAAGTGTTGTTGATCATCCATACTGGAGTAGACCTTTCAATAGTATGTGTAATAAAGTGTTGTTGATCATCCATACTGGAGTAGACCTTTCAATAGTATGTGTAAGGTAGGAAGGAAATGGTTTATTTAACGATGCACTCAACACATTTTATTTTTCAATTATATAGCCCCAGACATATGGTTAAGGACCACACAGATATTGGGCTACTTTTTTCGTAAAGCAGCAAGGAATCTTTTATATGCACCATCCCACAGACAAGGTAGTACATATCACAGCCTTTGATATGCCAGTTGTGGTGAACTGGCTGGAACAAGAAATAGCCCAATGGGCCCACCGACGGAGATCGATCCCAGACGGACTGTGCATCGAGAGAAAGCTTTACGACTGGTCTATGACCCGTCCCTTAGTATGTGTGTAGTTACATAAGTAGTAGTATGTCACCGTGCACATGAATGCATGCTTGTGTGTGCTTGTGTGTGTGTAAATTATTGGCTGTTTGTTTTGCAGGTTAAAGAATTTTCCCAATGAGAGTTACCTGTGGGCAGAGGTACATACAATACTGGCTACCCTGCAGGCAGATGGTGTAGAACCAAAAACAAGTTTCCTTACAGGTGTGTTTACAAGTTTATGTTTTGATTTTAAACATATATTTTGTTTATCAATGCTACTACATGCATATGTGAAGAAATTTAATTAGTGGAGGGAGGCAGGAGTGTGTGTGTGTGGGGGGGGGGGGGTGTCTTTGTGACCAGAGTAAAGTGTAGAAGTAGTCTGATGAACCAACTGGGAGTAGCTGGGTAATTACAGCTGTATTTGTGTGTTCAGGGGAGGTAATTACACACTTTGACAAACTGACTGAGAGTCCTGGGAGTAGCTGGGTAATTACAGCTGTAGTTGTGTGTTCAGGGGAGGTAATTACACACTTTGACAAACCATCTGGGAGTCTTGGGAGTACCTGGGTAATTACAGCTGTATTTGTGTGTTCAGGGGAGGTAATTACACACTTTGACAAACCGACTGGGAGTAGCTGGGTAAATACAGCTGTATTTGTGTGTTCAGGGGAGGTAATTACACACTTTGACAAACCAAGTGGGAGTAGCTGGGTACTTACAGCTGTATTTGTGTGTTCAGGGGAGGTAATTACAGCTGTATTTGTGTTCAGGGGAGGTAATTACATACTTTGACAAACCATCTGGGAGTCCTGCGAGTAGCTGGGAAATTACAGCTGTATTTGTGTGTTCAGGGGAGGTAATTACACACTTTGACAAACCGACTGAGAGTCCTGCGAGTAGCTGGGTAATCACAGCTGTATTTGTGTGTTCAGGGGAGGTAATTACATACTTTGACAAACCAACTGGGAGTCCTGGGAGTCCTGGGAGTAGCTGGGTAATTACAGCTGTATTTGTGTGTTCAAAGGAGGTAATTACACACTTTGACAAACCGACAGAGAGTCCTGGGAGTTACAGCTGTATTTGTGTGTTCAGGGGAGGTAATTACACACTTTGACAAACCGACTGAGAGTCCTGCGAGTAGCTGGGTAATTACAGCTGTATTTGTGTGTTCAGAGGAGGTAATTACACACTTTGACAAACCGACTGAGAGTCCTGGGAGTATGTGGGTAATTACAGCTGTATTTGTGTGTTCAGGGGAGGTAATTACACACTTTGATAAAACAACTGGGAGTAGCTGGATAATTACAGCTGTATTTGTGTGTTCAGGGGAGGTAATTATATACTTTGACAAAACAACTGGGAGTAGCTGGGTAATTACAGCTGTATTTGTGTGTTCAGAGGAGGTAATTACATACTTTGACAAACCGACTGAGAGTCCTGGGAGTAGTAGGTAATTACAGCTGTATTTGTGTGTTCAGGGGAGGTAATTACACACTTTGATAAACCAACTGGGAGTAGCTGGATAATTACAGCTGTATTTGTGTGTTCAGGGGAGGTAATTACACACTTTGACAAACCAACTGAGATTCCTGGGAGTAGCTGGATAATTACAGCTGTATTTGTGTGTTCAGGGGAGGTAATTACACACTTTGACAACCCAACTGGGAGTAGCTGGGTAATTACAGCTGTATTTGTGTGTTCAGGGGAGGTAATTGCATAGATATTACTCTTAATTATTTTTTTTACCCATGTCTATTGTTAATTTTAATAGGATTTGTCATACTTTTTTTTTTTCACTTCAAGCTCAAAACCTGACCAATGAGTAATTCTCCACAAATTTATTTCAGAAATATTTGCTGCAATTCCGACACACATCCAGTGTCGAATGCTCCTGAATGTAGCAGAAAAGATTGTCGATGTGTTGGAAAGATGTCGCCTTTTGTTATTGGCCATGAAGAAATTCCCCGACCTCGTCTCGGAACATGGGGTATCAAATAAAAATATATGTATTTCTTGTGTTAACTTGAGTTTCAATGTTTTATTATTAATTTTAATATACTTACCTATAATATTTATATTTTTGTAATGCTCTTTAGTCTGTGTTTTAATTACATACTTGCCTTTGTTTGACACATAATAAACAATTTATTTTTCATATTGTGGTGTCAATAAACATTTACTCATTTATTCAATGGGGGTATTTATTTATGTCATGTGCTCTAGTGGTATCTTTAAACAAAACAGCAGATGGAGCTACACATGTATTTACTTTTCTCGGCCTCCTACTTTAAAAGAAAGTGAACACCTTTTTACAAGTATACACCTCACTGTGTCAGTAGATATAGCTGTTTACGTTTTCAAACATTGAAAGTGAACACCTTTTTACAAGTATACACCTCACTGTGTCAGTAGATATAGCTGTTTACGTTTTCAAACATTGAAAGTGAACACCTTTTTACAAGTATACACCTCACTGTGTCAGTAGATATAGCTGTTTACGTTTTCAAACATTGAAAGTGAACACCTTTTTACAAGTATACACCTCACTGTGTCAGTAGATATAGCTGTTTACGTTTTCAAACATTGAAAGATAGCAAACAGCCTGCTCCTCGTCTTTCAGCTAAAGCTTGTGGAGATGTTGTCTGTGGAGGAGAAAAAGGCAGCCATGATGAGCCCAGTCAACTGTTACAGGAAGCTACTGGGTGAGTACTTTGGAAAAACCAGCTTGTCTCCCACCCTCTCTCTCTCCCTCTCTCTCTATCCCCTACCCTAATCTCTTTCTCCTTTCTCTGCCTCCCTAGCTGTCTTCCTTCCTCTTTCTCTGTCACTCCCTTCCTCTTTCTGTCTCTGTCTCTGTCTCTCTCTCTCTCTCTCTCTCTCTCTCTCTCTCTCTCTCTCTCTCTCTCTCTCTCTCTCACCGTATCCCTCTGTCTCTCCTTGCCCCTCTCCATAATGTGTTTTTAAATAACAGTGTTGTGTAAAATGGCTGAGGTATTGTATGCCTGACATGTTTTTCTTGTTTCAGTGTGTGACACACTGCCGCTGATTCTTGAGAAGGGGCGACATCTCGATATGAAACCCTGCCAGCTTTACACCTGGCTACAGAGGGCGATCGAATTCTATGTCAGTTACATCACCCAGCCAGCTAGTTCAGATACCCCCCTGTCACCAGGTTTGTTGGTAAAATATAGCTTCCCATCCCCTCCTCATCCACCGCCCACTCATCCAGCTTGTACTGGTTTAGGGCTAGGATTTAGATGCTCGTCTGAGGTGACTTGAACCCCCTCGGGGGTGAGACGTAGTCTAGTGGTAAAAGCGTTCGTTTGATGCACAGTCGGTTTGGAATCGATCCCCATCAGTGGGCCCCTTGGGCTATTTCTCGCTCCAGCCAGTGCACCACGACTGGTATATCAAAGGCCGTGGTGTGTGCTATCCTGTCTGTGGGATGGTGCATATAAAAGATCCCTTGCTGCTAATCAAAATACATGCAATTTTCTACCGTCTGCCATTTTACTTTTTTATGGAATACTTTTGAAGAGGGGTGAAAGTCTGCAAATTATGTGACATAATTAATATGAAATCAATGTGCTCTAGTGGTATCTTTAAACAAAACAAACGTTATATATATTTTTTTAATATGACATCATTATGTTTGCTTTTATATCAAAATACGTTATGTCATTCTTAGATTATGTTATATCCTTTCACCCCTCTTGGAGAGTATTCTATAAAATGGCAAAATGGCAGCTGGTACAAAATGACATGCTTTTTGCCCTATGCGATCATCATTGTCGATATAGGTGACATAATTATCAACTAGCATGTGGAATCTGTATCATTGTAATGTTTTTTTCAAGATTTCTGTTTGAACAAAATGTGTGTAAAAATCTAACAAAAAATTAAGGTAGGAGAGCAATTTATCATAGTTGGTTCGGACTTTAGGACATGTGGTAGTTGAGTGGTTTAAAGTGCTTACCTGATGTGCAGTCAATTTAGGATCCATCCCCATCAGTGATGGGCTGTTTCTTATTCAGACCAGTACTGTGCAACTGGTTTAACCGACCTCGGTGGTGTCGTGGTTAAGCCATCGGATATAAGGCTGGTAGGTACAGGGTTCTCAGCCTGGTACAGGGTTCTCAGCCCGGGAACCGATTCCCACCCAGAGCGAGTTTTAATGACTTAATGGGTAGGTGTATGGCCACTACACACTCTTCTCTCTCACTAACCACTAACAACTAACAACTAACTCACTGTCCTGGACAGAGAGCCCAGATAGCTAAGGTGTGTGCCCAGAACAGCGTGCTTGAACCTTATTTGGATATAAGCACAAAAATAAATTGAAGTGAATGTGCAGCTGGAGTAATAAAGGCCATGGTATGTGCTGTCTGTCTGTGAGATGGTACATGATGAGTGGCATCAGCAGGTTTGCACTCTACTCTAACGAATTCCTTAACCATATGTCCGACCCCGTAAATAAAAGGTGTTTTGAGTGTATCATTAAATAAAACATTTCTTTCTTCCTTTCTTTGTTTCTTTGTTTCTTCCTTTTTGTTTTTCTTAGTTATGTCATGTCATGTATTCCAGATTTACTATCTCCATCCAAGTCCTGTAAGAAGTCCCCAGCGATTCCAGGTCTCCTGGCACGCGAGAGTCAGATCGGAGATCCCTGGTCCGGCTTGTTTAGACTCCTACAGCTTGTCAGCAGTCACCTGGGCTGGGACATAGAATCAGACCTCTTCACCAAGTCTAAGTAAGTCAGCAGTCACCTGGGCTGGGAGATCAATTCAGACCTCTTCACTAAGTCTAAGTAAATCAGACCTCTTCACTAAGTCTAAGTAAGTCAGACCTCTTCACTAAGTCTAAGTAAGTCAGCAGTCACCTGGGCTGGGAGATAGAGTCAGACCTCTTCACCAAGTCTAAGTAAGTCAGCAGTCACCTGGGCTGGGAGATAGAGTCAGACCTCTTCACCAAGTCTAAGTAAGTCAGCAGTCACCTGGGCTGGGAGATAGAGTCAGACCTCTTCACCAAGTCTAAGTAAGTCAGCAGTCACCTGGGCTGGGAGATAGAGTCAGACCTCTTCACTAAGTCTAAGTAAGTCAGCAGTCACCTAGGCTGTGAGATGGAGTCAGACCTCTTCACCAAGTCTAAGTAAATCAGACCTCTTCACTAAGTCTAAGTAAGTCAGACCTCTTCACTAAGTCTAAGTAAGTCAGACCTCTTCACTAAGTCTAAGTAAGTCAGCAGTCACCTGGGCTGGGAGATAGAGTCAGACCTCTTCACCAAGTGTAAGTAAGTCAGCAGTCACCTGGGCTGGGAGATAGAGTCAGACCTCTTCACCAAGTCTAAGTAAGTCAGCAGTCACCTGGGCTGGGAGATAGAGTCAGACCTCTTCACCAAGTCTAAGTAAGTCAGCAGTCACCTGGGCTGGGAGATAGAGTCAGACCTCTTCACCAAGTCTAAGTAAGTCAGCAGTCACCTGGGCTGGGAGATAGAGTCAGACCTCTTCACCAAGTCTAAGTAAGTCAGCAGTCACCTGGGCTGGGAGATAGAGTCAGACCTCTTCACCAAGTCGAAGTAAGTCAGCAGTCACCTGGGCTGGGAGATAGAGTCAGACCTCTTCACCAAGTCTAAGTAAGTCTGACCTCTTCACCAAGTCTAAGTAAGTCAGGCCTCTTCACTAAGTCTAAGTAAGTCAGACCTCTTCACTAAGTCTAAGTAAGTCAGGCCTCTTCACTGAGTCTATGTAAGTCAGCAGTCACCTGGGCTGTGAGATGGAGTCAGACCTCTTCACTAAGTCTAAGTAAGTCTGACCTCTTCACTAAGTCTAAGTAAGTCTGACCTTTTCACTGAGTCTATGTAAGTCAGCAGTCACCTGGGCTGTGAGATGGAGTCAGACCTCTTCACTAAGTCTAAATTAGTCTGACCTCTTCACTGAGTCTATGTAAGTCAGCAGTCACCTGGGCTGTGAGATGGAGTCAGACCTCTTCACGAAGTCTAAGTAAGTCTGACCTCTTCACTAAGTCTAAGTAAGTCTGACCTTTTCACTGAGTCTATGTAACTCAGCAGTCACCTGGGCTGTGAGATGGAGTCAGACCTCTTCACTAAGTCTAAATTAGTCTGACCTCTTCACTGAGTCTATGTAACTCAGCAGTCACCTGGGCTGTGAGATGGAGTCAGACCTCTTCACGAAGTCTAAGTAAGTCTGACCTCTTCACTAAGTCTAAGTAAGTCTGACCTTTTCACTGAGTCTATGTAACTCAGCAGTCACCTGGGCTGTGAGATGGAGTCAGACCTCTTCACTAAGTCTAAATTAGTCTAACTCAAATACAAACTATAGTCATGTATACCTTCTATGAATGGCTCTGAATCAATTTTTATTACCCATATGGTTAAAAATATCTTAGTACATATCAAAGTGATACGTCCCACTAGAACGCCAAGCGGGACGTAACACTTCGACGTCGCATGATGACGTCATCGATTGGCGCACTACAACCTTACAGAAACGTCCAGCAAACAAGTTGAATGATATAAATTAAGGACGAGTATGGGTAATAAATAAGATGTTAAACGAGCCTCCATTTCATATCACGTGTATGTCCCTCATGAAATATTTTCATTGTCACTCGCTAAAGTTTGTGACAGTTGAACATTATTTCACTCAGAACATAAACATGATATGAAATGGAGGCTCGTTTAACATCCTAAAGATCAGACCTTAGCAGGAAGCATTAAGTGCACCACTCAGTTAGATTATTGGGAGCCCTTTAAGATATTGCCATACTTATTAATATGTGAATTCACATGCTAAGAGTAGCTAAAAATTACTTTCCATGAATTAGTGTTGGGGGAGTGATCAAAAGAAATAGCTCCTCTTAAATGGTGAGGTCTGGTTTAATGTACATAAAACCTCTAATTATACACAATAATCGTTTAACAAATACTTTACTACTAATTACTGGTGCTTTATTTTTTTAACTTACCCTCAGCCCCTGATTGCAGCGTTGTATAATTTGCACATCCATCAAGGTGGTTAAATTCTGCAATGCTGCAATTAGAGACCACAGGTGAGTTAAAAAATACAGACAAAAAAACACAAAAATCCGTGGAAAAGTGCATATAAAAGATCCCTTGCTGCATTAGGAAAAATGTAGCAGGTTTCTGCTGATGACTGTCAGAATGACCAAATGTTTGACATCAAATGGCCCATGATTAATTACTCAATGTGCTCTGTTGGTGTTGTTAAACAAAAAACAAACATTTGACAATACTTACACTATAATAGTGATTGCAGGAAAAATTATAATTGTGACATTTTCTCTAATGTTAAAATGGTGTCGTTTTTAACTGATTGCCGTTGTTGGTGGTTTGTTTTGCAGGGACTATCAGTGGCACTTTCTGCTGAATGTGTTCAACCATGCGAAACAGGCTCCATCGTCGGAGAGTTCTCAGAAACAGATTCTCTTCATGTCCACCGTGGTCTTTCTCCAGTGTCTCAACACGTACATCAGCAGTCTTGACTCTGACACATCACAAGGTACTTCATATGTCTTAACTCTTTCACTGTCGTCTTTCTCATACATCAGCAGTCTCGACTCCGACACATCACAAGGTACTTCATATGTCTTAACTCTTTAACTCTTTCACTGTCATCTTTCTCATACATCAGCAGTCTTGATTCCGACACATCACAAGGTACTTCATATGTCTTAACTCTTTAACTCTTTCACTGTCATCTTTCTCATACATCAGCAGTCTCGACTCGACACGACACAAGGTACTTCATATGTCTTAACTCTTTCACTGTCGTCTTTCTCATACATCAACAGTCTCGACTCCGACACATCACAAGGTACTTCGTATGTCTCAACTCTTTAATGTGTCTCAACACGTACATAGCAGTCTCGACTCCGACACATCACAAGGTACTTCGTATGTCTCAACTCTTTAACGTGTCTCAACACGTACATCAGCAGTCTCGACTCCGACAAATCACAAGGTACTTCATATGTCTCAACTCTTTAACGTGTCTCAACACGTACATCAGCAGTCTCGACTCCGACACATCACAAGGTACTTCGTATGTCTCAACTCTTTAACTCTTTCACTGTCGTCTTTCTCATACATCAGCAGTCTCGACTCCGACACATCACAAGGTACTTCATATGTCTCAACTCTTTAACGTGTCTCAACACGTACATCAGCAGTCTCGACTCCGACACATCACAAGGTACTTCGTATGTCTCAACTCTTTAACTCTTTCACTGTCGTCTTTCTCATACATCAGCAGTCTCGACTCCGACACATCACAAGGTACTTCATATGTCTCAACTCTTTAACATGTCTCAACACGTACATCAGCAGTCTCGACTCCGACACATCACAAGGTACTTCGTATGTCTCAACTCTTTAACGTGTCTCAACACGTACATCAGCAGTCTCGACTCCGACACATCACAAGGTACTTCGTATGTCTCAGCTCTTTAACGTGTCTCAACATGTACATCAGCAGTCTCGACTCTGACACATCACAAGGTACTTCGTATGTCTCAGCTCTTTAACGTGTCTCAACATGTACATCAGCAGTCTCGACTTGGACACATCACAAGGTACTTCGTATGTCTCAACACGTACATCAGCAGTCTCGACTCCGACACATCACAAGGTACTTCATATATCTCAACTCTTAAACTCTTTCAGAGACGTGAACCATGTCAACAGTAGGTGAGGGTTTTTTGGTTTATGTGGTGTGTCGGCAAACCATTCTGAACAAATAGATCATCCATCAAAACTCACCCATTCATCAGTCCCTCTGTCCACTCATCTATCCATTTATCCATCCATCTGAACATCGATCCATGCATTTATCCATCAATCCAGGTATCTATCCATTCATCTATTCATCCATCCATCCATCCATCCATTTATCCATCAATCCAAGTATCCCTTCATCTATCCATCCTTCCATTCATCAATTCATTCATCCTTCCACTTACATGCATTCAATCACTCATTTATTCCATCCATCCATACATCCATCCATCCATCCATTCATTCATTTGTTGTATTGTTTCAGGCGGACTGCGTACCCCAGTGGTGTTGGTTGAAGGTTTCACATCAGAGAGTGATGAAGTCATTGCACAGTAAGTCAATCTCAGTGACTGGTGTCTCACTATTAGGTTTCACATCAGAGAGTGATGAAGTCATTGCACAGTAAGTCGACCTCAGTGACCGGTGTCTCACTATTAGGTTTCACATCAGAGAGTGATGAAGTCATTGCACAGTAAGTCGACCTCAGTGACCGGTGTCTCACTATTAGGTTTCACATCAGAGAGTGATGAAGTCATTGCACAGTAAGTCGACCTCAGTGACCGGTGTCTCACTATTAGGTTTCACATCAGAGAGTGATGAAGTTATTGCACAGTAAGTCGACCTCAGTGACCGGTGTCTCACTATTAGGTTTCACATCAGAGAGTGATGAAGTCATTGCACAGTAAGTCGACCTCAGTGACCGGTGTCTCACTATTAGGTTTCACATCAGAGAGTGATGAAGTCATTGCACAGTAAGTCGACCTCAGTGACCGGTGTCTCACTATTAGGTTTCACATCAGAGAGTGATGAACTCATTGCACAGTAAGTCGACCTCAGTGACCGGTGTCTCACTATTAGGTTTCACATCAGAGAGTGATGAAGTCATTGCACAGTAAGTCGACCTCAGTGACCGGTGTCTCACTATTAGGTTTCACATCAGAGAGTGATGAAGTCATTGCACAGTAAGTCGACCTCAGTGACCGGTGTCTCACTATTAGGTTTCACATCAGAGAGTGATGAAGTCATTGCACAGTAAGTCGACCTCAGTGACCGGTGTCTCACTATTAGGTTTCACATCAGAGAGTGATGAAGTTATTGCACAGTAAGTCGACCTCAGTGACCGGTGTCTCACTATTAGGTTTCACATCAGAGAGTGATGAAGTTATTGCACAGTAAGTCGACCTCAGTGACCGGTGTCTCACTATTAGGTTTCACATCAGAGAGTGATGAAGTCATTGCACAGTAAGTCGACCTCAGTGACCGGTGTCTCACTATTAGGTTTCACATCAGAGAGTGATGAAGTCATTGCACAGTAAGTCGACCTCAGTGACCGGTGTCTCACTATTAGGTTTCACATCAGAGAGTGATGAAGTTATTGCACAGTAAGTCGACCTCAGTGACCGGTGTCTCACTATTAGGTTTCACATCAGAGAGTGATGAAGTTATTGCACAGTAAGTCGACCTCAGTGACCGGTGTCTCACTATTAGGTTTCACATCAGAGAGTGATGAAGTCATTGCACAGTAAGTCGACCTCAGTGACCGGTGTCTCACTATTAGGGTTTTGTTTCGTAAACGCAACCATTGTGGTGTCATCATACAGATAATCTTGTTTTCAAAATTGTGATTAGCAGCAGTTGTTAATTAATAAAGTACTACTTAACATTTAAGAAGGGTCTCTGAATCTCACATAGTGAATTGCAATGCAATACTGACCAAAATGTTCTCTGGGGTTTTGGTTATCAGTCTACTCCAATCTAATGAAATAAACATGGTTTAAATCACAATGTTTTCCTGAACTGTTAAACACTTAAGGAATAATTAATGGCCTACAAGGAATAGTGTTTTTTCTTGCACAAGTGATTGGTGTTGTTCTTTGTGAGCATTTGACTAGCAAAGAACATCATTTCACAAGGCAAGATAAACACCAGGCATGGATCTATGGTCCATCCCATCCTATAAAAAAACATTTTTGAAAATAATTTCAGTGTGGTTTGACATACCATATATCGATATATTAGTCGACTTTTTAAGCTTCTAAATACTATAAAGAGAAGAGGGGTCGGCCAATACTCAGAGTCAACAAAAATGTCTAAGAAAATACAACAAAATGTTGGCGTGTATGGAAATACGATACTAACGAAAATTCGACGGTCAGTGTAGGCTTCAAAACCTTACTGTTGTGTTATTTAACCAGTATTTGTAACAGCCTCTATTAAGGCCATACCAGTGTCCATTTGTTTGATTCACTCGATAAAAGTTATATTTTATTTGAGAAATTAAATCAATTTTATTTTTATTTTTATTGGGTCAATCGTTTCCGGCAAAAGCCACTGACAAGTAGTACCAGTATTTGGTGCCAAATGTCTCACGTGATCGGAACAGTCATCAAGTCTTTTCGTGACCACTAATATTTTGTCCTCAATTACAGATGTAATTGGTCAGAACTGATCATTTTTACTTACCATCATTGTTGATTCTGCAGTTCCAAATAAATTATTAGAAACTTGTTTTGTTAGAGATATCACTACTTATAAAAAGAACGGAAGAGGTAGTGTTCATAATTGCAGTTATTTATCGTGGGTGTTAAATAATATTTACACCGCTGTATAAAAGTGAAACTACATTTTTCAAAAAGTTATTCCACATAAGGGGATTTTTTATAAACCTTATTCTTTTTTACCTATCTTAAAATCTTTATTAAAATAGTTTTTGTACATTGTACTTTGATCGGTTCGCCAAAACAAATTCCCACAATTAAATGTTGCATGAGATTGACATTATCTTGATCGAATATACATGTATGTGTATATTTAAAGTTAAGTCACCTTATACATCATACAAACCTTTTTATACCATATATTGAGGGGCAGTCTAACGGGTCAGCTTATCCACAGAGTTGGCTAATACACATGGTATATGGTAGAAGAAAAGAAAAAATGTTTTGGAAATAGCAAAAAAAAAAACACAAAAAAAGTTGGCTCAGAAATAAATAATGTGTAGTAAATTACATAGTATGAAAAGAGGCCTTCACTGTGGGAAGGACTATAGGATTTTGTAACAGATGGAGGTGGGCACTAAACTTAAATGTAATGTCCTTCGGGACATTTATTGCTTTAGCAGTACTCTCAGAATGCTTGTTACATAACAAAATTGTTGACATTTTAAGCTAAACATTTTGTGGGGTTTTTTAATTAAATCAGAGAGCAACTGATATTGATCACTGCATTTTCTGTGATTTTGTGTAGTGATGTCATTAATGGTGGAAATAGCAGTTGATCCGAATATCTAATCAAAGTGGGGGGGGGGGGGGGGGGCGGGACCTAGCTCGGTGGTAAAGCACTCATTTAATAATGAAATAAATTTGCCAAATTCAACTTTGATTCGCATTTGTTGATTTGGCGAATGACGTCTTAAAGCCTGTAGTAGCAAGATATCACTGGTCACGTGACCTGCCGCACTAGAACTGTTTGCTGTGATTAGGAAGGAAATGTTATATTTAACGACACACTCAACACATTTTATATACGGCAAGATCGATATCACTGGTCGCGTGACCTGCCTCACTAGCCCTGTTTGCTGTGATTAGGAAGGAAATGTTTTATTTAACGACACACTCAACACATTTTATTTACGGTTATATGACATCAGACATATGGTTGAGGACCACACAGATATAGACAGAGGAAACCCGCTGTTGCCACTTCATGGGCTACTCTTTTCGATTAGCAGCAAGGGATCTTTTAAACGCACCATCGCACAGACAGGTTAGTACATACCACGGCCTTTGTTACACCAGTCGTGGAGCACTGGCTGGAACAAGAAATAGCCAAATGGGTCCACCGATGAGGATCGATCCTAGACCGACCGCGCATCAAGCACTGGCTGGAACGAGAAATAGCCTAATGGGGCCACCGATAGGGATCAACTGGAAAATTGTGTGCCGTTTGTAGATACGTCATCATTTTCACTGGCTCGCACTATTTCAAAACCTCATTCGGTCAAACTATTCTGATTAAATAACTATGCTGGCCAGAAGGAGTTGAGACACACTGACCTTTGACACACTGAAATATGTCAAATATATATACAGTTGTAGATTTATTTTGCTGTTGTTAAGCTAATTGAAACTTAGAATTTGGTTAAAGACTCTGTTATGAATTTTGGCAGGGCTCCAACTTAACGACAGCACAGATGGCAATCGCTGTCGTTTAGATATACATTGCTGTCGTTGAGATATACATCGCCGTCGTTGAGATATACATCGCCGCCGTCGTTGAGATATACATCGCCGTCGTTGAGATATACATCGCCGTAGTTGAGATATACATCGCCGTCGTTGAGATATACATCGCCGTCGTAGAGATATACATCGCCGTAGTTGCCATCGTTGAGATATACATCGCCGTAGTTGAGATATACATCGCCGTCGTTGAGATATACATCGCCGTCGTTGAGATATACATATACATCGCCGTCGTTGAGATATACATCGCCGTAGTTGAGATATACATCGCCATCGTTGAGATATACATCGCCGTCGTTGAGATATACATCGCCGTCGTAGAGATATACATCGCCGTAGTTGCCGTCGTTGAGATATACATCGCCGTCGTTGAGATATACATCACCGTAGTTGAGATATACATCGCCGTAGTTGAGATATACATCGCCGTAGTTGAGATATACATCGCCGTCGTTGAGATATACATCGCCGTGGTTGAGATATACATCGCCATCATTGAGATATACATCGCCGTCATTGAGATATACATCGCCGCCGTCGTTGAGATATACATCGCCGTCGTTGAGATATACATTGCCGTGGTTGAGATATACATCGCCGTCGTTGAGATATACATCGCCGCCGTCGTTGAGATATACATCGCCGCCGTTGAGATATACATCGCCGTTGTTGAGATATACATATACATCGCTGTCGTTGAGATATACATCACCGTAGTTGAGATATACATCGCCGTCGTTGAGATATACATCGCCGTCGTTGAGATATACATCGATGTCGTTGAGATATACATCGACGTCGTTGAGATATACATCACCGTCGTTGAGATATACATCGCCGTAGTTGCTGTTGTTGAGATATATATTGCCGTCGTTGAGATATACATTGCCGTCGTTGAGATATACATCGCCGTCGTTGAGATATACATCGCCGTCGTTGAGATATACATTGCCGTAGGTAGAGAGCATTACCGATGACACTTTTGTGCTGTCAGTAAAACACCTCAGCAATGGCAAAATACATACACCTGGTGTACATAATCTGACAATATTTAACATTTTCACATTTGATATATGTTTACATACAGAAGAATAATCTTTCATTCATATTTATTTTCTACAAATGTCATTTAAAAAATAGTTTGCCGTAGGCAGGCTCAAAATTACTATTGGTGGGCTGTTTCTTAATTTCAAGCCCTGTTTTGGGGTCCAGCTTAACCCTGCTACTAGCAGGATATTACTTTGTTCTATCCAATCATCACATTCTGTGAATACAAACAGTGCTTGCAGGGTGAGATGAAAACCCATGTTAAGGAATGTTGTATTTTGTTCCAGACCGAAGCCGAAACGTCTCCGAAGTGAGCCGGTGTTACCACAGATCCAGCCTTCGCCCAGCATCGGTAACTCGGGCAACATCATTGAGAACTTCCTCACCGCCATGAAGTGTTTCGAACTGCTGCACTCCTCGGAGGAGCTGCGGAGAGGTAAGGGGAAGCCTTGAAGGAAGAAAGGAAATGGTTTATTTAACGACGCACTCAACACATTTTATTTACGGTTATATGGCGTCAGACATATGGTTAAGGACTACGCAGATATTGAGAGAGGAAACCCACTGTTGCCACTTCATGGGCTACTCTTTTCGATTAGCAGCAAGGGAACTTTTATATGCACCATCCCACAGACAGGATAGTACACACCACTGCCTTTGTTACACCATTTGTGGAGCACTGGCTGGAACGAGAAATAGCCAAATGGGTCCACCGACGGGATCGATCCTAGACCGACCGCACATCAAGCGAATGTTTTACCACAGATCCAGCCTTCGCCCAGCACTACGTCTCGCCCAGGGATCCTTGAAGTCTATCACCTGATAACTCCAGTGTTGGAAGTCGAGGTGACAAGCAGCACCAATCCCTCTCAACTCAGTGACGAGTGTCACTGCTCCCCTCCCGTCCACACAAACACCCCCCCCCCCTGTTTGCAGTTTTACGTTACAGCAAGAAAATCTCAGCAAAAATTGACATCATACCAGAGGAAATTTTAAAAAACAAAAACATGACGAGTGAGGGTCAAAATCGACAGGAGTGCTGACCAGAAATTTATTTTCTTTGGCCTAATCAGGGGTGGGAATTCTCCTCGGATCAGCTGTTTTCCTCTCATGGAACATTGCGTTTCTTCACATTTTAATCGTCCTTTCCTCCAAAATGTGTCAGATGGCACAGATTTTAACCTAGGATTTCAAGAATTTCCGGGACCCCTCTAGATTTCCTCTTTTTTACAGTTCACCAATTCCCACCCCTGCCTAATCCATGCATAGTTTAGCGTAGGAAGATTAAAACTCCAGCTTAGTAGCTGCCGACTCTTAAGTTGTGTGTGTGGGAGTGCTTTAGTTCAGTCAGTAAAGTGCTCACCCATGGTGTTTGGATCGCAGGATCGAATCCCGTCAACAGACACACTGGGGTTTATTGATGTCCTAACCAGTGCCCCAAGACTGGTATATCAAAGGCAGTGGTATGTGCTGTTGTGTTTTAGGAAAGTGCTTATGAAAGATCCCTTGCTGTTAATGGGAAAATGTAGCGGGTTTCCTCTGACAAATGTTTTATAATTACCAAATGTTTGACAACCAGTAACTGATAGTGAATTAATAAATGTGCTCTGGTGGTGTCAGTAAACAGCAATATTTTAACTCTTTTTTTGTCTGAGAGAGGAAGGAAGGAAATGTTTTATTTAACGACGCTCTCAACACATTTTATTTACGGTTATATGGCGTCAAACATACATGTATGGTTAAGGACCGTACAGATATTGAGAGAGGAAACCCGCTGTCGCTACTTCATGGGCTACTCTTTTCAATTAGCAGCAAGGGATCTTTTATATGCACCATCCCACAGACAGGATAACACATACCATGGTGTGTGAGAGAGAATGACATCCTGAACTTTTCTATGATATCATATTAATAGCGGCATGCAGCGGGCCACCACGTCTACAGCGTACTTAAATTAACGGCATGCAGCGCACAGTCACACTCCGTAAGGGTTAACTTTTTTCATTTGTTTTCAGAGTTTATTGGTCTGTGTCAGAACTGGCGAGTTGAGATGTGGTCGTGGATGAGTCACTTCCAAACAGACATGTTCATATACCAGGTACTCTTGTAAGGGACATACCCCAGTTTTCAAACACTGCGTTGTCTTTCTCACTATTAGAGCCATTTTTTATCATGGAAATCTTACCTTAGATTTTATTGTTTAGATTATCAATTTCTGTATATCCAAAGTGTTCCTGGTCATCCTGGTGTTTCTAATACCACGGAATGCATTTTTCATATTTTAAACTTTTAGATTCCATCCACAACTGTTATTACAATATTTACATGATACTGACTTTTATTCTAAATTTTAATATTGTATTTTCTGCACAGTGATTTACACGGTGTTTTAATTTAACTGTTGAATTTTTAACTTGATGTTGATCATCACTTTATTTGTTTGCATTTACCACAGTTTGACACCCAATAGCCGATGTATTTTTCGTGCTTGGATGTTGTTTAAACATTCATTCATTCATTCTGTGTTACGTTTTGTTCACTGGCCCAAGATGTATTCTTTGATGTAGGACAAGTTCATGTTTCTAACAACCTGTCAACTCAGACACGTCTGCTGAAAAGTAGCGTATATTGACCATGTATTCATGACTAATGCTGTGATTCTTTTGCCTAGCCAGTACGAAGTAAAAATGCAAGATATATATTTTTACTTTTTTGGTGATGGAAGGAAATATTTTATTTAACGACACACTCATCACATTTTATTTATGGTTATATGGCGTCAAACTTATTATTGTTAAGGACCACACAGATATTGAGAGAGGAAACCCGCTGTCACCACTACATGGGCTACTCTTTTCAATTAGCAGCAAGGGATCTTTTATATGCACCATCCCACAGATAGGGTAGTACATACCACGACCTTTGATATAACAGTCGTGGTGCACTGGCTGGAACAAGAAATAGTACAGTGGGCCGAGTGCTTTACCACTGGTGTACGTCTCGCCCCTATTTTTTTTATGATAGTGACAGGATCAACTTGTACATTTAACTTAAAATTTTAGTTTTGTATTTAACTCCATTTCTCACTAAATGTAACTGTAAACTTGATTTATAGTTGCACCTGTGGATGTTCATCACGAATGCATGTGAAATATTTGTTTAATTAATCAAATTAACGTTTTAGTTCAATTTTGTTTTTAAGTTTAGTTTATTTTATTTCCCACTCACCCCTAGTATAGTTTGTATGCTCATGAATGTGTTTATAGTCGTAAACAGATCCTAGTATAGTTTGTATGCTCATGAATGTGTTTATAATTGTAAACAGATCCTAGTTATATTACTGCTGTATGTCACTGGTTTCAGGGGGCATTCCAAGACGCAGTGGGACAGTTACAGAATTTCATCACTGGAGCGCAAGGGAAGACACAGGTGTGTGATAGTTCGTAATTATCTTACCTGGTCACATACAGGTGTTTTAACTTTGTTTTCACATACACATATTTAGTGTTTAAGCTGGACGCAAAAAAAAGTAATTGCAAATTGGTGAAATCAGGTAACACACACGTTTGGACATACATACACGCACACATGCATACACACACAACCTACATATACCTGCATGAACACATGCATGCGCTTACACAGGCACATGCACACACACACATGCACCTGCACACACATACATTTATATTGTTCGTCCTAGCCAGTGTACCACAACTGATATATCAAATACCATGGTATGTGCTATCCTGTTTGTGGGATGGTGCATATAAAAGATTCCTGCCTTGCTACTTATTGAAAAATGTATTGGGTTTCTACTCTAAGACTATATATCTGTAAGAATTACCAAATGTTTGACATCCAATAGCCGATGATTAATAAATCACTGTGCTCTGGTGGTGGTGTTAAACAAAAAACAAACTAACATGCATTTATACACACACACACACATATGTATATACACAGCAGGGGTGGGGAAAAATAAAATTGTCAATCGGTCCGACTTGATGTCGTCACTACCGGGGGGGGGGGATTGGGGCAGAAAAGAAAGGAATAAAAAAAATAAGAACATTTAAAAGACGATATTTGCCAAATAGTTTTTTAAAAATTCATAGTGACATTTGTATAGTTTTATCTTGAATCATGAACGCGAAACGATAAACGTGAAAACATGAAACTTTTTTTTTTTTATCACATCAGTGAAAAAACCCCACAAATTGTATATATTTTACATAATGGAATAAATAATATAAAAAAGGAATAAAAGTTATGAATTTTAATTCCCATATATGTATAAAAAGTATGAGTATTCAATACTGTGTCCTGAAAATTAATAAAAGATGGCACCGTTGAGGCGTTTGACAGCCTGAGCTAGCACACGTTTAGACAAAGGGAGTAATAACGTCATCACTGATTGGATGAAATTTGACCTCTACTGGCTCTAGAGATAACAGTACATGTAGCTGTTCTGCTTACTCCCACTAGTTAACAAAAAAGGTGGAAACCTTTTGTTAATTTTAAAATCCTTTATAATTATTGGATACACTACATTGAAAAGTCAACAATAAATACATTTATAGATTATTTCAGTTTATTTTATGCTATTTTAAGCAGTTTGTATTGCACAAAAGCCTCTTGCTTTGGACTAGGACACTCGACCCGACAGAGCTCCGTACACAGGTGTTGACAGGTGTTGATTGTAACCAGTTGCAAACTCTGGGTCCTTTGTTTTAATTGGATTGCAATACCGTGATGGCTCTCTAAACCAAGAATGGTGCTATCGTAAATGCCTGTTTAATCTCTTGACCGGCTAAGCGACTTTGACAAATGTGTAGCCTAGTGGCAGTGGATTGACACTACTGTTGCAGTGTTGGTCAGACCAGCACAAACGTCTGAAACACCAACCATATTGACGAGTATTTATTTATTATTTTAAATCATGCACGAGATACCGATGTCTGGGCAGGCCAGTCCATTTGTCGATAGGAATTTCTTCCAATAATAGAAATGGACAGGTGCTTCGGACCGACAAGAATGACAAAAGGGGGACCGGCAAACGCACGTTTAAAAAATTTTTTTTCAGTCAGAGAGATCGAGAATCGGTCCCAGACCGGGAGAAAAGGGCTTTTCCCCACCCCTGATACACAGTCATTCAGTAAAAGAATATTATAGATACTTGAACATACAATGGTACATATGTTTTCTAATAAGTGAATACTACTGGTCGTTTTCACTTGATAACCTATTGTAAACATTTCAGTCAGTACCAATCTAATTAAAATTAGCCCTATTGGTTAATCACTATTACCTGTGGATCTAACAGCATCCCGTTGGAACTCACGTCCAGTTAACCTTTCATTCATCCAATCAAAACCGTACTTGCAAAATCATGCCAGTGATTTGAAAAGAATTTGAAAACATTCGGGATTATGCTGAGGGTATACGAAATGATTTGGGTGAATTACGAAGTATGCCAGAAACTAATTTCAATATAAAATGTCATATACAATTTGTTTCAAGACGAAAAAAATAAATGTGATGTTATAGCCATAAAATCTGTTCATACTAGTATACAATCCAGAGTTTATTACTGCACTTTTCCCCTTTTTTTTTAAATTTTGAAATAGACCAACAAGTTCGCCTATTGCATAAATAGTCTCGCCCGATATTATTAGAATTTGTATGCTCCCGAATAACGTTATAAAAGGCAAAGTGTAATTGGTCGATATTTAAATTGTTATTTATAGATGAAATGTCACCTGGACATGGGAGTCCACGCAATGCTGCTAGCTCTACTGGTAGAGCTAATTTTAATCAGATTGAGTCAGTACATTATGCTGGACAGGTAGGTTGGAGTTCTCACTTTGATGATCTGTTTTCAGGTGCGTGTCTCTCTACAACCTATCTTAGTCAGTACATTGTAGTATACAAGTAGATTTAAGTTCTCTCTTTGATGTTCTGTTTTCAGGTGCGTGTCTCTCTACAACTGGCGTCTTGTTTCTACTGTCTGAGAAAATTCTCCGTAAGTTAAACAATCAATAGTGATAATACTCTAACCCTAACACAGAATTTAACACAATTAGATTACTTATGTTGGCCAGAGAATTTCAAATTTCATGGGAAATACTTTTTCAGTTCTGTGCTATGTGATCATAGGAACCCATCGGAAACTCTCTTAGTTATTTTTGTTCAGTAGTCGTACTTGATGTAATAATTATAGGAACTGAAATTTCAGTTCTGTGATTTTACTGAAAGGATGTCGACACGGTACCAGAAATGATTGTTGTCATAAAATCTGAAGGTCTGTTAGGCATCTTTCATCACAAATTGTTTTCTAAAATTCAACATCTATTTTATTTTTTTAATATAATGTTATTTTTTTACGTTTAATACAAAATAATACCTATTTCTCATCATATTTTTAGTTTAACGATTTCTTATTTCAGAAAGCATGTGAACTGTTGCTGGATGTTTTGACATCTCTGCCAGATGGCGGTGGGACATCTGAGACTGCAGGTCAAAGGTCACAGGGGACATCGGGTCAAGGGAGACAACTCCTACTAATGCAGTGTACAGAGAGTGAGGTTCTTCCTTACTGCATTCAGCTTATTATAACATGTTTGAAGGTTTGTTTAGAAGGCATTTTTATTACCTCGACAAAATCTCAAATTACAAGTTTCCCTTCTGACAAACATGCCCCCATCCCTCCCCCCTTCCGCACATAGACACACCCTTCAGTTGTCATCTTAGCTGACTATTTTCATTTCATTTTAACTTATTTTCATGCTTGTATCCAAATACGGTCAAAGCATGCTGTGCTGAGCATACATCTCAGCTATCTGGGCTGTCTGTCCAGGACAGTGGGGTAGTTGTTAGTTGGTTATTGGTTAGTGAGAGAGAAGAGGGTATAGTGGCCTTATACCTACCCGTTGAGCCCATAAGAACTCGCTCTGGATTGGAGCCGGTACCGAGCTGCGAACCCTGTACCAACCAGCCTGTAGACCGATGGCTTAGCCACTGTGCCACCGAGGCCGAGCTGCGAACCCTGTACCTACCAGCCTGTAGACCGATGGCTTAGCCACTGCACCACCGAGGCCGAGCTGCGAACCCTGTACCTACCAGCCTGTAGACCGATGGCTTAACCACTGCGCCACCGAGGCCGAGCTGCGAACCCTGTACCTACCAGCCTGTAGACCGATGGCTTAACCACTGCGCCACCGAGGCCGAGCTGCGAACCCTGTACCAACCAGCCTGTAGACCGATGGCTTAACCACTGCGCCACCGAGGCCGAGCTGTGAACCCTGTAGCTACCAGCCTGTAGACCGATGGCGTAACCACTGCGCCACCGGGACCGAGCTGCGAACCCTGTACCTACCAGCCTGTAGACCGATGGCGTAACCACTGCGCCACCGGGACCGAGCTGCGAACCCTGTACCTACCAGCCTGTAGACCGATGGCTTAACCACTGCGCCACCGAGGCCGAGCTGCGAACCCTGTAGCTAACAGCCTGTAGACCGATGGCTTAACCACTGCGCCACCGAGGCCGAGCTCCGAACACTGTAGCTACCAGCCTGTAGACCGATGGCTTAACCACTGCGCCACCGAGGCCGAGCTGCGAACCCTGTAGCTACCAGCCTGTAGACCGATGGCTTAACCACTGCGCCACCGAGGCCGAGCTCCGAACCCTGTAGCTACCAGCCTGTAGACCGATGGCTTAACCACTGCGCCAGCGAGGCCGAGCTGCGAACTCTGTAGCTACCAGCCTGTAGACCGATGGCTTAACCACTGCGCCACCGAGGCCGAGCTGCGAACCCTGTAGCTACCAGCCTGTAGACCGATGGCTTAACCACTGCGCCACCGAGGCCGAGCTGCGAACCCTGTAGCTACCAGCCTGTAGACCGATGGCTTAACCACTGCGCCACCGAGGCCGAGCTGCGAACCCTGTAGCTACCAGCCTGTAGACCGATGGCTTAACCACTGCGCCACCGAGGCCGAGCTGCGCACCCTGTACCAACCAGCCTGTAGACCGATGGCTTAACCACTGCGCCACCGAGGCCGAGCTGCGAACCCTGTAGCTACCAGCCTGTAGACCGATGGCTTAACCACTGCGCCACCGAGGCCGAGCTGCGCACCCTGTAGCTACCAGCCTGTAGACCGATGGCTTAACCACTGCGCCACCGAGGCCGAGCTGCGAACCCTGTAGCTACCAGCCTGTAGACCGATGGCTTAACCACTGCGCCACCGAGGCCGAGCTGCGAACCCTGTAGCTACCAGCCTGTAGACCGATGGCTTAACCACTGCGCCACCGAGGCCGAGCTGCGAACCCTGTAGCTACCAGCCTGTAGACCGATGGCTTAACCACTGCGCCACCGAGGCCGAGCTGACTGTTTTTTGGGGGGGCGGGACATAGCCCAGTGGTAAAGCTCTCGCTTGATGCACGGTCAGTCTGGGATCGATCCTCATCAGTGGGCCCATTGGGCTATCTCTTGTTCTAGCCAGTGCACCACAACTGGTATATCAACAGTCATGGTATGTGCTATCCTGTCTGTGGGATGGTGCATATAAAAGATCCCTTGCAGGTTTTTCTCACTAAGACTGTACATCAAAATTATAAGTATTTTGTCATCCAATAGCGGATGATTAATAAGTTAATGTGTTCTAGTGGTGTCATTAAACAAAACACTTTTTAATCTTCAGCTTTCTTCTTTATTTTCCTGCAGTGATGATGTTCGTTTATTTTTACCACTTTTTTTTTTCAGGATCGAATATTTTCTGCCGGCCAGTGTACAGACATGATCCTCGGTCACCTGATAATCTTACTGCAGTTTGATTGGCCGAGATACGAGGGACTGTTCACCGAGACGGTTGCTATGATACAAAAACAAGGCTCCTTCACATACAACCTGTTCTTCGTCTACATCTACAGTATCCTTGTCAAATTGCACAGACCTTTTTACAGGAAATATTTTTATAAATGCTCTTCTAGATACTGACCAGTACACCTCCCCCCACCCCACCCAACCCCCACCATTTTTGCCTTCTGGTCTACAGCACCTGTAGGTAGCACTAAACCAAATAATTTCTGGCTGGGTCAAAGTTCAAGGTGCACCAAACGTTTGATAGAGAAGTTAACACTGCAAGTCCTATGATTGGTTATAAATGTGAGTGTGTTGGTTGTAAAAAAAATTAGTTTCATCTGGGCTAAAAATGTATGCAGTTTTATTTCATCTAGTACCACTGTGTCAAGTAGCCTTGTGCTTGGAACATGTATGGGGTACCTGTAAAAAAAAGTACTCATATTTTGTGCGAAACTAGGGGTGTTGTAAAAACATCTGGTTATACCGAAAATGAGCCATGAAAGGTACCATTTTCTTCAGTTAATACTTTGAGGTAGGGGTTGTAGTACTGATATTTATGGGTCATAGTTTGGTTGATATATTGGATGTATTGCATATAGTGTTTTTAAACACAAACGTTAACATGGTCGCCTATGGGATTTTATTTGGTATAGACATACCTGTAAAAGTGACAACTAAAAATATCACAAATCAATATTTTGAAAACAAAATGTTCCCTGTGTAAGGAAATGGATATTCTAAACAATAAAATCTAAGTAATTTACAATGATCAAAAAATGACTCTTAACAGTGAAAAAAATGTGGTAGTGTTTAAAATTTAGTCTGTCACTGTATCTATCACTAACTAAAGTCCTTGACACTATCCACTGTTAATATTTGTTTCTAGATCAATGAACATTATTTTAAACATTATTTAAAAAAATTAAATAAAATTAAACATAAAATTAAAAAACGTAAGGGGAAAAGTTACTGGTGTCATGATGGGTAGCAAAATAAATGGAACATGTTCACGTAATTTTTCTTCACAATATCCTTCAGATCTTGACATGCTGGAGGAGTTTGCCTTCCTAGACACCAAGCAGGGTGGTTCTGTCAAACTAGACATTCTACCGGCCACAGCGAAAACCATTGCACCGTGAGTAGATCCTTAGGGTGGTTCTGTCAAACTAGACATTCTACCGGCCACAGCGAAAACCATCGCACCGTGAGTAGATCCGTAGGGTGGTTCTGTCAAACTGGACATTCTACTGGCCACAGCGAAAACCATCGCACCGTGAGTAGATCCGTAGGGTGGTTCTGTCAAACTGGACATTCTACCGGCCACTGCGAAAACCATCGCACCGTGAGTAGATCCGTAGGGTGGTTCTGTCAAACTAGACATTCTACCGGCCACTGTGAAAACCATCGCACCGTGAGTAGATCCGTAGGGTGGTTCTGTCAAACTAGACATTCTACCGGCCACTGTGAAAACCATCGCACCGTGAGTAGATCCGTAGGGTGGTTCTGTCAAACTAGACATTCTACCGGCCACTGCGAAAACCATCGCACTGTGAGTAGATCCGTAGGGTGGTTCTGTCAAACAAGACATTCTACCGGCCACTGCGAAAACCATTGCACCGTGAGTAGATCCGTAGGGTGGTTCTGTCAAACTAGACATTCTACCGGCCACTGTGAAAACCATCGCACCGTGAGTAGATCCGTAGGGTGGTTCTGTCAAACTAGACATTCTACCGGCCACTGTGAAAACCATCGCACCGTGAGTAGATCCATAGGGTGGTTCAGTCAAACTAGACATTCTACTGGCCACAGCGAAAACCATCGCACCGTGAGTAGATCCGTAGGGTGGTTCTGTCAAACTAGACATTCTACCGGCCACCACGAAAACCATCGCACCGTGAGTAGATCCGTAGGGTGGTTCTCTCAAACTGGACATTCTACCGGCCACTGCGAAAACCATCGCACCGTGAGTAGATCCGTAGGGTGGTTCTGTCAAACTAGACATTCTACCGGCCACCACGAAAACCATCGCACCGTGAGTAGATCCTTAGAGTGGTTCTGTCAAACTAGACATTCTACCGGCCACCGCGAAAACCATCGCACCGTGAGTAGATCCGTAGGGTGGTTCTGTCAAACTAGACATTCTACCGGCCACAGCAAAAACCATCGCACTGTGAGTAGATCCGTAGGGTGGTTCTGTCAAACTAGACATTCTACTGGCCACAGCAAAAACCATCGCACCATGAGTAGATCCGTAGGGTGGTTCTGTCAAACTAGACATTCTACCGGCCACTGCGAAAACCATCGCACCATGAGTAGATCCGTAGGGTGGTTCTGTCAAACTAGACATTCTACCGGCCACATCAAAAACCATCGCACCATGAGTAGATCCGTAGGGTGGTTCTGTCAAACTAGACATTCTACCGGCCACTGCGAAAACCATCGCACCATGAGTAGATCCGTAGGGTGGTTCTGTCAAATTAGACATTCTACCGGCCACTGCGAAAACCATTGCACCGTGAGTAGATCCATAGGGTGGTTCTGTCAAACTAGACATTCTACCGGCCACTGCGAAAACCATCTCACCGTGAGTAGATCCGTAGGGTGGTTCTGTCAAATTAGACATTCTACCGGCCACTGCGAAAACCATCGCACCGTGAGTAGATCCGTAGGGTGGTTCTGTCAAATTAGACATTCTACCGGCCACCACGAAAACCATCTCACTGTGAGTAGATCCGTAGGGTGGTTCTGTCAAATTAGACATTCTACCGGCCACCACGAAAACCATCGCACCGTGAGTAGATCCGTAGGGTGGTTCTGTCAAACTAGACATTCTACCGGCCACCACGAAGACCATCGCACCGTATGTAGATCCTTAGAGTGGTTCTGTCAAACTAGACATTCTACCGGCCACCACGAAGACCATCGCACCGTATGTAGATCCGTAGGGTGGTTCTGTCAAACAAGACATTCTACCGGCCACTGCGAAAACCATCGCACCGTGAGTAGATCCGTAGGGTGGTTCTGTCAAACAAGACATTCTACCGGCCACAGCGAAAACCATCGCACTGCGAGTAGATCCGCAGGGTGGTTCTGTCAAACTAGACATTCTACCGGCCACCACGAAGACCATCGCACCGTATGTAGATCCTTAGAGTGGTTCTGTCAAACTAGACATTCTACCGGCCACCACGAAAACCATCGCACCGTATGTAGATCCTTAGAGTGGTTCTGTCAAACTAGACATTCTACCGGCCACCACGAAAACCATCGCACCGTATGTAGATCCTTAGAGTGGTTCTGTCAAACTAGACATTCTACCGGCCACTGTGAAAACCATCGCACCGTGAGTAGATCCGTAGGGTGGTTCTGTCAAACTAGACATTCTACCGGCCACCACGAAGACCATCGCACCGTATGTAGATCCGTAGGGTGGTTCTGTCAAACAAGACATTCTACCGGCCACTGCGAAAACCATCGCACCGTGAGTAGATCCGTAGGGTGGTTCTGTCAAACAAGACATTCTACCGGCCACAGCGAAAACCATCGCACCGCGAGTAGATCCGCAGGGTGGTTCTGTCAAACTAGACATTCTACCGGCCACCACGAAAACTATCACACCGTGAGTAGATCTGTTAAAGTTTCAGTCCACATAGGGACAGCAGAGCTTTCTAGATTATGGTAGCCCCACTCCCATGGCTAGTGATATTCAGTGTTGGGCTAGTAGATAACTACTATTGCGGCTTTTAGATTATGGTAGCACCACTCCCATGGCTAGTGATATTCAATGTTGGGCTAGTAAATAACTACTATCACCATGCCAGACAGGGCTTCTAGATTATGGTAGCCCCACTCCCATGGCTAGTGATATTCAGTGTTAGGCTAGTAAATAACTACTATCACCATGCCCGATGGCTAGTGGGGGAAAAAAAAGAAAAGAGTCAACTGTTGCAGTTAAAATGTGTTTTGTAAATACTAGTGTTTTTAATATCCTGCTAGCGCTCCAACCCCTCGGTGCTAGTGTTTTTAATATCCTGCCAGCGCTCCAACCCCTCGGTGCTAGTGTTTTTAATATCCTGCCAGCGCTCCAACCCCTCGGTGCTAGTGTTTTTAATATCCTGCCAGCGCTCCAACCCCTCGGTGCTAGTGTTTTTAATATCCTGCCAGCGCTCCAACCCCTCGGTGCTAGTGTTTTTAACCAGGGCTAGCTCTGGATGAGCAAAACATTTTGCCAAATTGTCTATTAAACTTCAATCGACGGATATTTTCTTTAAAATGTCAATTATTACCTGAAATTATTTCGCCAAATTAAAATAAAATTTGATAAATGCTTTCAAAATTCGCTATTGGCAAATTTTGCAAGTGCCAGAGCTAGCCCTGTTAATCTCTATCTCCCTCTTTAGGTGACGTATCTGAGTATTACTGTTATTTAGTCAAATTGTATTGACTTTAGTGAATTTTTAATCATGGCTAGTAAATTTAAAAAATCATTGATCCCATGGCTAATGGATTTTCTAAAAATTCTGGAAGCCCTGCACAGGAATAATAGAATCTATCCCCATTGTGAGGTATAGATAAGGCTATTCCTACCTGAGGGACAAAATGTTTTTGGTGAGGGCTGAGATTTACCGAGACCCTCACAAAAACATTTTGTCCTGAGGGTTGGAATTGCCTTATGTATACCTCACAACGATGATCGATTCTTTTTCTTGCCCATTTAATTACAGTAACAAAACATTAATTTTGTAAGCTACGGTCTGTTTATTGTAGAACGATTCGTATACATTTCACCTGCAAACTAATTTAATCATATGCGGGAAAAATATAGTCCACCTTATGCAACAGCATAAATAAAATGTACGTAATGTTCAACTTACCAGTAAATGTAAAGTTGAAAATATTAATTTGTTTAAATATTTTTAAAACAATGATACAACGTGAAATGGCAAACAGAATTTTGAAAACCATGAGTTATGATGTCAATCGTCATAAAACATGAGTTATGACGTCACACGTATGTAGAAATCGTCCAGCCCTCAGGTCAGACAGATTTATCTAGCCCTCAGGTCAGACAGAGTTATCTAGCCCTCAGGTCAGACAGATTTATCTAGCCCTCAGGTCAGACAGATTTATCTAGCCCTCAGGTCAGACAGATTTATCTAGCCCTCAGGTCAGACAGATTTATCTAGTCCTCGGTTCGGACAGATTTTTCTAGCACCGTGCAAAAGCTGGATAACCCTGTCCAATGAGCAAGAAAACCCCAGCAACTGGAAGAGTCAGTTATATATTACTTCAAATTTCAACTTTCAGGGGTAGGACGTGGCAAGCGATTTTATACTAAATTTGTGACTGTTATACATCGATAAATTCACACAAAAAATTCAAAAAAATTTAATAATTACAAACAAGACAACTAATTTAGTTAAAAATACATTTAAATCAGTTTCTAACCGTAAATAAAATGTGTTGAGTGCGTCGTTAAATAAAACATTTCCTTCTTTTTCTGAGGTTTATCGAAGGATAGCATTCAGGTTTTTAGTGACGTCATACAAATCAGAACAGAGGAAATTGTATAAGGGTGGGTACTTTCTAATTATTCAATTAACAAAGCACAAAGATCGAAAACCGGTGACATGGCATTTAAATGTCTTTTTCAGACAACGGACCGTCACAAGAGGTGTTAACAAGAACGTCCGGGAAGACTTCAAAGCCTCACTGGAGAAACAGTTGAAGAAAACAAACGAACCGATTAACCAAATGATTCACACATTCCTCAAGGAGGAGAGAACTCTGCTCCTAGATCATTTAGGATAAACGTTTAGTTTGGTAATAGGTTGCCATAAAACAGGAATCAATGTGCAAACAGTTGCAGATTTACCATGGTCTTGGATAAAAGCTTAAGAATTGAAGCAGTGCTCACATGCCCCCACCCCCCACCCCCCATTTGCTCTTTTATGTCAACCAAAAGTTTGACACATTGTTTTAACTTGTTAACACTGAAGACCTAAAATCTGCCCATGCAAATGTAGTGCTTTTTGTGTAAAATGGGTGTACTCTGGCCAGGTTTAGTGGGTGTGTTTGTTTAAACCAATATCCAGGGGTTGGGGGTTTTCAGTATATATGTGGTAAAGGTGCATTAAACAAATCTATGGCCCTACTGATATTAATAAAAGTGCAAAAGCCACTAATCAGCATTCAAAATAAGCACTTGTCCGTTTGTCGTGACGAGTGAAAATCTATGTGGACAAGCGAATTTGCAGTTTTATTTTAAACAATCAAAAACATTGCCCTAGTACTTGAATAAAACATACCATTTATTTGGACAAGTGAAAAGATTGATGGACAAGTAAATTTCTAGATGTATTTGTCTGGTGGACTAGTAAAAATATCACTGCTTATGCTATATTTATATACTGACGAAAAGAAATAAGAGATCACCTAAATAAACAGCAAAGAGTGGTGCTAATAAACTCTGATCTATAGTGTGAGGAAATTGATAGTGTTACTGACACTCATTTCCACATTACATCTTCATGTGTTGTACAGATATTACCACATTGGTATACATTAAATTTCATCTATGATACCAAGTGTTCCTCAATTTATTTCTATCAGTATACAATATACATAGTCTAGATAGCCCTCCCAGCAGAGTTTCATGTATTCACGCCTGCATTGGCCTTGCAGCATATTTTCCTGGTACCAATACTTTCAGTTAATAAAGAGGGGTGTAGTTTTAAGGACATCGCCCGATAGATAATATCAGCACGGTGGAAGCAAATAAACATTGGGGGCTGGGGGGGGGGGGGGCTGACTGAGATCGAGGGCCAAAAGAAAAGTTTCTAGGGAGTTCGAGGATATGCTCCCCCATAAAATTTTGAAAACTAGATGTCCTGAATTGCAATTTTCTACATTCTACAAGTAAAATTAATTTCTGCCTTACTATTTACTACTAATATTTTTATTCACAATTAGGGGAGGGGGTTCTAACCTGCTCCACCGTGACTGAATATACAGACTAAAAACATTTATCATATAAGCTTGGTTGTGTGGGGTTTTTGGGGGGGTTTTAAAATTATTATTAGTCATCCGTTATATTGAACGGATAACTAAATGCAGACTGGGGAGACTAAAACCATCAGCTGAGTTAATGGGGAAGCATTTTTATATGAACACTACAAATAGATGCACTATTATCAATAGTTATAAAACAAGTTTAATCCTACAAGTGATGACCTAATGAATTCAAATGAGCCAGAAACAACAGCCTGTGTCTGGCAATGGATTTGACCATCCTTGAAATTGTGAAATTGATAGCCAGAAACAACAGCCTGTGTCTGGCAGTGGATTTGACCATCCTTGAAATTGTGAAATTGATAGCCAGAAACAACAGCCTGTGTCTGGCAGTGGATTTAGCCATCCTTGAAATTGTGAATTTGTTGGGCTGATAAATTGAACAATTTTGTTTGTGTTCTTCCTTCATGGTTTTGTTCTGCATGAGCGACACAACAAAATACAAATGTACTCGAGAATTTTTTTTTTCCTGTGCATAAAATAAAATGGTTTTAAACCAATTGTAGAGTTTGTACATGGTTGAAATGTTTAACTGGAGTGGACACATTAATTGTGTAAATTGTCTCGTAGTTATTCTTTACGAATGACCTGTTACAAAGAAGGACAGGACGTAGCCCAGAGGTAAAGCGCTCCCCTAAAGTGAAGTCGGTTTAGGATCGATCCACATCGGTGGAACCATTGGGCTATTTCTCGCTTTAGCCAGTGCACCACGACTGGTATGTGCTCTCTCGTCTATGGGATGGTGCATATCAAATGTTCCTTGCTACCAATGAAAAAAAATGTAGCAGGTTTCCTCTCTTAAGACTATATGTCAAACATTACCAAATGTTTGACATCCAATAGCCAATGATTACTAAATCAATGTGCTCTAGTGGTGTTGTTAAACAAAACAAACAAACACCCATAATATTCACAAATGGCCCTGGAAGACAAGAAGGTATCTTGAAAACGATTTGATTTTTTTCTTCATTATCGTTAAACATATCTTGTGCAATACATGTACATCAGGCAGGACGAAGCCCAATGGTATTTAAAGAGATCGCTTGATGTGCGGTCGGTTTAGGATCAATCCCCGTTGGTGAGCCCATTGGGCTATTTCTCGTTATAGCCATTGCAGTCACGACTGGTATATCAACCTCGGTATGTGCTATCATGTTTGTGGGATGGTGCATATAAAATACCTTTTGCTACAAATTGGAAAATGGAGCGGGTTTCCTTTCTAAGACTATATGTCAGAATTATCACGTTTGACATCAAACAGCCAATGATTAATAAATCAATGTGTGCTAGTGGTGTCGTTAAACTTTGTAAACATATACCTTGTGCAATATATGCACAGCAACTTTTTTCTACGAGTACATATGCCACAAAATTCGGTTAATTATAATTACGCTATAGTGGAATTGCCCAACTGTGAAGTTATGGAGAGGTTTTCAGCAGCAGAACAATTAATTTAAACTACATGTGCAACAGCGTATTTCCGGGGACGATAATTTATATCTATTGAAGATGATCTACACATGTATATTTAATTACGGTAACAATAGTCAGGTGAAATAGTATTCATATACATGTTTCATCAAAGGCCTTTATGAAAACAAAATCGCTGCGTAATGACCGGCTGATCAAAACATTTACACGATAATTGTGAAGCTGGAGGTAGGAGCGTGTGGTTTAGGTAATGTGTCTGTGTGTGTATACATATATATATATTGTCAAAAAAGAAACGCATAGGCGAAATATTCATGGAATTATCTCTTTAATACAAAGTGGCATAATTTCGTTATTTATGATCGTATCACAGTCAAATTTGACATGAGTATGTGACAATGTTCTTGCTATGGACTGACGGCAGTGGAGGCGTTTTCGTCACCATACAGCGTCGCACGAGGGCGCTGAAATCAGTACCTTGTGTGGCCACCAGCAGCAGCAATCACTGCTCGGCATCTTCTTGACATAGACTGAATGAGTCTGAATCCGGGCACGTGGAATCCTAGCCCATTCTTCCTGCAGTGCATGTGACATTTGCGGAAGCGTCCGAGACCACGGGTCACGCTGGCGTACACGTCTGTCCAGTTTGTCCCATAGATGTTCAGTGGGTTTGAGATCTGGCGATCTTGATGGCCATGGCAGCACATTAATGTTCCCATTCTGTAGGAAATCCATTGTTACACGTGCCGTATGCGGCCTGGCATTGTGCTGAAAGAGTTAACTCTGTCGATCCAAAATGGGAAGCATATAACGGCGAAGAATTTCACCCCGGTAGCGTACAGCTGTCAGGTTGCCTTGTACGAACACAACTTCACTTCTGCCGGTGTATGAGATGGCTCCTTACCTCATGACACTCCCTCCACTGAATCTATCAACTTGGGCGACGCAGTTGTTGGCAAAACGTTCATTGCGACGTCTGTAAACACGTTGTCGTCCATCACATCGCTGTAGAAAGAAACATGACTTTCGCTGATCCATACTCGCCGCCAACATCCCAAGTTCCGCCCCTGTACATTCGTGCACCAGTGAACACGTACCTGTCAAAGTTGACGTCGCAGGACGGGGCCACATACAGTCTCCTAGCCCGTAAACCAGCTTATCGAAGTCAGTTCCGAATGGTTTGTGCAGACGCCCCTTTCAAACTAGGTATGCGTCCAGCAGTGTTCGTTGCTGTGGCAGTTCGGTAACGCAGGTGCAGAACTCGGATGTAGCTATCTTGTGCTGCAGTTGTTATGCGAGGTCTTTCACTTCTGGGCCGGTCTTCAGCTGATTGAAATTGCTGGTACCTGTCCCAGAGACGTGAAATGGTGCTTTGATGGACGTTCATGTGGCGTGCGACTGCTGAATGCGATTCACCTATTGCATTGTTTCGATTCGGCAGGCTTAGTCTTGGCATCTTGTAACTCGTCTACGTCAAAATGGAAATGGCCTCAGACCACAATTAATTTCGCTATATGTTTCTATATAGCCTTAGTGGCTATAACATTTTTATTAATATCAGCAGGCCCGTGAAGTTTTGTATGTACCTTTGCCTGCACGGGGGACACATACCCTGAAAAGGACAACCCCTGTTGTCCAGCTCTTTTTCCCAGCATATTGGTTTAAACAGACACACCCTCTAAAACAGGCCGGAGTACACCCATTTTACACAAAAAGCACTACTTTTGCATGGGCCGGAATTACCACAAACAAGTCTTCAATGTCAACAAGTTACACATGTTTACAAACTACATGCTATCCCCTGTCACTTCAGTCAAACAGTTGCCACTTCATAGCTGTCTGCCATGAAATAATCACAGTCAAACAGCAGACTACTTGCGCGGTGAAACTTCCGGATTTTCGACAACCAAATGGGAAGATAACTGTAATCTGAGGCCAAATGAGGCATTGCGAACATTGCAGCATTACTATCCCCAATCTTTTCCCCCGAGTTTCACGTGCATTTGCCAAAATCGGACAATTTCATGCCGATTTCCTGCAATTGTTGCACAACGTGCGTTAAATTTGTTTTAGGGTGCATTTGGGCATGCTGTCCCATTACAGAAACTTTAACAAACATGGTCATTCAGCAACATTGTACAAAAAACCCCGATATTTTGTAAAATCAAACACTTTTCTTCTTTCCCTATCACCTATGCGTTTCTTTTTTTGACAGAGTATATTATGGAACGAGAAATTACTTCACCGATCCTTTTCCACATACAAGACTGTTCCGAGTTTTATTTCCCTCCAATAAGGGCAGATAATAACCGCGCGTTTTCGAAAAGAAAAAAAAGCCCTCATAGTCGGACTTTTTTTCTTTCATTCAAAGTGAAGATCGTTTCAAAGTAAGTATTTCCTGTCTTCATAAGCTCGAAATAGGTCACAATACACAGTTAGGGTGGGAACACGTGATGGTAGTTGTTATTTTGACCGCTCGGAACGTTCACAGCCGGAAATACTTAATCGTAGCCAGCGGAATGTAACATCTCGCAAAATGCGATTTTAAGCTACACCCTTTTTCGTAAGCCACGCCCTCATATCACAAAGGAGTCTAACGTTTCTGCGGGAAATAAACATAAATATGAACGAGTAGGCCTAATACCCTACTATATTGGTAAATTAATCCAAATATAGATCTGTGTTACAGTAACGAGCATTTAATAAAATATGAAGTAATACAAATCAGTTTTATAACTGACCTTTTTTTCAGTGTGTTTTTTTCTTCTAATCTGTACTTCCGATATTTTGACATACCTACGTAGTTCGATACACCTGCCGTCAACTCAGCAACTGAGTTTATGACAGATGTATCGGACTACAAACAACGCTGCATAGTTAATCGTTTTTAAATGCGACACAATATTAATAATACGTGAATAATATAATATATCGCATAGAGTTTCTTTAACACCTGTATCAGATATGTAAACATGAATATATATACAGTATATGTAAAAATGAATATATAATCGTGAGTTAATTCATTATCTACCACCTACAGGTAAGGTGAGGGAATGGGGCCAGATGACCTAAAAATATGGTGCGTGCTATTTGGCTAATGTCAGGGCGTTAGACTGCACTAAAGCTGCACATGCACATATGCTGGGGGTAGTTTTTGCAAAAATGATAAACTTCAGATTTCAATTTTATCAGGGTAGATTTTCCATTTTATATGTAATGTTAATTTCAGCTATATAAATGCCTTCTTATGCAGACACTGAAAATGAATATGATGGATTAATCCATTATCTAAATGATCAGGGTATATTTACAATTTGTTATTTGTAATTTTCATTTTCTATTTTTGTAAAAGTGGGGTGGGATGCAGCCCAGTGGATTAAGCATTCGCTTGATGTGAGGTCGGTCTGGGATCAATCCCCGTCGGTGGACCCATTGGGCTATTTCTCGTTCCAGCCAGTGCTCCACAGCTGGTGTAACAAAGGCTGTGGTATGTACTATTCTGTCTGTGGGATGGTGCATATAAAAGATCCCTTCCTGCTAATCGAAAAGAGTAGCCCACGAAGTGGCGACATCGGGTTTCCTTTCTCTATATCTGTGTGATCCTTAACCATGCCATATAGCCAGAAAAAAAATGTGTTGAGTGCATCGTTAAATAAAACATTTCCTTCCTCCCTTTATTTTTGTAAAAATATACCGGGTATGTGAATAACCTTACTGTATGTTTACTATCACTGCTAGGAATAGTTGTAGGAAAATGAGACACTTAAGAATTTAATAGGTTGGATTTTAGAGTACCTTAACCACCGACGGTACAAGATCATCCACTGAGGGTACTTTTTCCTTAATATGGTATATTAATTTATGTATTTGTTAATTGTTGTATATTTCAGCTAAGTAAACACCTTCTTATGTAGACACTAATAATTAAATATGTATACCCATTATCTAACTAATAAGGGTTGATTTTCAAATTATAAGATTTTTTTTTTTCTTCTATTTTTATTATTATTTTATTATTTTTTAATATTTGTGAATAATCATACTTTATATTTACTATTAGTGCTAGGGATAGGTCTAGGAAAATGAGACACTTAAGATTTCAAGAGGGTAGATTATACGGTACCTAACTATCCGAGGCTACAAGATCATCTACCGAGGGCACTTTTCCCAAAATATGGTATATTAATTTACTTATTTGTTAGCTAATATATATTTCAGCTAAGTAAACACCTTCTTATATAAACACTAACAATTAAATATGTATATGATGGATTAATCCATTATCTCAATGATCAGGTTAGATTTCCAAATTATAAGAATGTTTTTTTTTTTTTATTATTATTATTATTATTATTATTTTAACTGTATGTATACTATCAGTGCTATGGATAGTTCTAGGTAAATGAGACACTTAAGATTCAATAGGGTGGATTTTATAGTACCTAACTACCAAGGGTACATTATCATCCACCGAGGGTACTTTTTCCTTAATATGGTATATTAATTTATGTATTTGTTAGCTATTGATTTCTTATCCCAGCCAGTGCACCACGACTGGCATATCAAAGGCCATGGTATGTACTACCCTGTCTGTGGGATGGTGCATATAAAAGATCCCTTGCTGCTAATCGAAAAGAGTAGCCCATGAAGTGGCGATAGTGGGTTTCATCTCTATATATCTGTGTGGTCCTTAACCATATGTCTGATGCCATATTACCATAAATAAAATGTGCTGAGTGCGTCATTAAATAAAACATTTCCTTTCTTTGTTAGCTATTGTATATTTTATCTAAGTAAACACCTTCTTATGTAGACACTAATAATTAAATATGTATATGGTGGATTAATCCAATATCTAAATGATCAGGGTAGATTTCCATATTATAAGAAATTATTATTATTATTATTTATTATTATTATAATTAAAAAATATATATATATGAATAGCTAAATGCCAATTTGGGTTCAAAGTGTGCACAATTTGGTGCACATCAATAATCTACCGGGTACCACCCGGCACCTTTGAAGAAAAATCCAAGATGTCGGCCAAAATGGTGGCCAAATAAGGGAAATAGCTATAGCGTGCTTATAAATTTACAAATAAACAACAATTATTGCATCTACCCTATGGTTTTAGGAGCCAAGGAGGGCAATGGTGCTATCAAAATTCAGATTTAAATAAATGGGCCATGTAAATACATGATGGTCGCCAATATGGTGGTCCAAATTGAGAAAATGACAATAACTTCCTTATTATTCAGTACTATAATGTATTTCCTGCATGTAACCCATGGTTTTAGGGGTCATGGAATACGATGAAAGTAGTTCAATTTTTCTATACAAGTTTATTTTAATTAATTCAAGATGCCAACCAATACAGGCAATGTACCTAAGGAGATGTAACTATTAAAAATAAAGTGCCACTGTATATTTGTAAAATGATTAACACAGTTATTTAAAAAAAACCTGTGGGTTTAAGAAAATCAATTAATAGTAATAAAATAATTTGACAGATGTAAAGAAGAAGTTTGTTTTGTTTAATGACACCACTAGAGCACATTGATTAATCAATCATTGGCTATTGGATGTCAAACATTTCGTAATTCTGACTCATAGTCATCAGAGGAAACCTGCTACATATATCCTTTAGCAGCACGGGATCTTTTATATGCACTTTCCCACAGACAGGACAGTACATACCATGGCCTTTGATATACCAGTTGTGGTGCACTAGTTGAAACGAGAAAGAACCCAATCAGCTGAATGGATTGACAGATGTAAAATGCATTGTAACATTATTTTACAGTGTCCTTTTCTTGGCCAATTTTAAAACTCTTAATAGAATGTAAGATATCTGGTAGTGTTGTGCGTGTTGTAGGTAGTACTAAACCAAATAACTTCCGGCTGGGTCAAAGTTCGAGGTGCACCCAACTTTTGATACAGAAGTGAACACCACAAGTCCTGTGATTGGTTATAAATGTGTGTTGGTTGTAAAAAATAATAGTTTCATCTGGGTAAAAAAAAAAAAGTGCAATTTTATTTCATCTAGTACCAATGTGTCAAGTAGCCTTGTGCTTGAAACATGTATGGGGTACCTGTAAAAAAAAGTACTAGAATTTTGTGCGAAACTAGGGTAGTCATAGATGCTACATTATCTCAGAAACGAGCAGCTTGACCCCCATTTTTTTCTGATTCACTTTAAGTGTAAGGGGTGGTAGTATTTATATCTGTGGCATTTATGTCGGTTGATACATTGCAGGTAGGAGTTTTAGCCACATATGTTACTATTGTCGTCTATGGGATTTGATTTGGTAGTATACACCCTGTAGTATGCATGATGTAATTTTGTTAATTTGCAATGTGACCAGCCTCAATGGCGTCATGGTTAGGCCATCGGTCTACAGGCTGGTAGGTATTGGGTTCGGATCCCAGTCGAGGCATGGGATTTTTAATCCAGATACCGACTTCAAACCCTGAGTGAGTGCTTCGCAAGGCTCAATGGGTAGGTGTAAACCACTTGCACCGACCAGTGATCCATAACTGGTTCAGCAAAGGCCATGGTTTGTGCTATCTTGCCTGTGGGAAGCGCAAATAAAAGATCCCTTGCTGGTTGTCGTAAAAGAGTAGCCTATGTGGCAACAGCGGGTTTCCTCTAAAAAATAGTGTCAGAATGACCTTATGTTACACGTCCAGTGGTCGATGATAAGATAAAAAATCAATGTGCTCTAAGTGGCGTTGTTAAATAAAATAAACTTTACTTTTTTTTTTTAAATTTGCAGTGTAATATTATTTTTGGTAGGTGGCCTAGTACTTGCTTTTTATTCCCAGTGTTAAATACCATTATTGTAAAAAAAATTTTTTAAATAGACCAGCTAAAACTGAATTCCATTGCAAACTGGCAAAACTGCATCATGCTCACTAAACAACACACACAGTACCCAAGAGAAAAAAAAGAACCAATAAAGGGTCACTTCATTAGTGTTTCATTATTACATGTAGGTCATCCTCTTTAAACCAACAAGTCTTTTGTGTGACTGTTACTTTTAACAGTTCCATCTTCCACGGTTCATTACTTATATTGGTGGCCATCTTGAATAAACTAAAATTAACAGGTACATGTATAAAAGAACTGAACTACTTTCATTGTGTTCATTGATCCCTAAAACCATGGGTTAAATGCAAGAATTACTTTTCTGTATCAAACAAGCAATTTATTGCCATTTTGTACATTTGAACCACCATATTGGCAACCATCTTGTATTCAGGTGACCCATTTATGAAATCTGAATTATGATGGCACCAGTGTCTTTCCTGGCTCCTAAAACCATGGGGGTAGATATTAGGAATGTTGTTCTTTGTTCTCTTGATTTGGCCACCATCTTGGATTTTTCAAATTTCTCAAGGATGGCACCCAGTGGATTATCAATGTGAACCCCAACAGTGTCAGAATCCATAGATAACAACTACCGGGTATTTGTCACATTTTGCATACCCAAGTGGTAATTCTTCGAGACTATCATAAAGACAATGACAATGACCTTTATTCTCATAAACTGTAGGCTTACAGTGTAGAGAAGAATGAAATACACACACACACACATATATAGAGAGAGAGATGCTATGATAGGCACTATATAAAATTAGTGGGCAACGGGTGGAGTGGTGCCATATTTTACAAAATGGCTACAAAGAAATTTTGAAATACATATCTTTGGACATAAATTCAAATCTAATCGACATGTTCTGTTGTTTTAAATGTTTGACTATGGTTTATAAAAATAAGGAATTGCTTATAATAAATATTTAATGTGATTAGATACAATGTAATTGTTATTGGAAACTCAGACAGTATTTACATACTTAAAAGTTGGTATCCTGACATTAAAAGATGCAAACTCAATGTGCTCAGTCAGAATAAAATGTGTTCAGTTATGTTTGCTAATGGTTTGACAATGTAAAAAGTGTTGCTTAAACATTCTGTAATTCTGGGGTTTTTTAAAAATATTTATACCATATCCTATTAATGAGCCATAAATTTGCAAGTGCATTTGAAGAAATCAGTCAGCTCTCATAGTGAAGCCATTGATGCCTCTGGGTGCCACTCATGTTTCGTTAGCTTTCCCCATTCCCATTGTTTATAAGTGTCCGCTTGTTTCTGTTAGTTGCACTATATAAAATACTGAGCTATCCAACACTACCTTTGGGAAGAAAGAAAGAAAGAAATGTTTTATTTAACGACGCACTCAACACATTTTATTTACGGTTTTATGGCGTCAGACATATGGTTAAGGACCACACAGATTTTGAGAGGAAACCCGCTGTCGCCACTACATAGGCTACTCTTTCCAATTAGCAGCAAGGGATCTTTTATTTGCACTTCCCAAAGGCAGGATAGCACAAACCATGGCCTTTGTTGAACCAGTTATGGATCACTGGTCAGTGCAAGTGGTTTACACCTATCCATTGAGCCTTGCGGAGCACTCACTCAGGGTTTGGAGTCGGTATCTGGATTAAAAATCCCATGCCTCGACTGGGATCCGAACCCAGTACCTGCCAGCCTGTAGACCGATGGCCTAACCACAACGCCACCGAGGCCAGTCACTACCTTTGTGACAAGATCTTTACCATCACCTAAAATTCCAGTCTCCTTGCAAAAAATTCCATTAATTCTGCCTGCACACCTGCAGACTTGTTAGTGGTATGGTCGACACTGCTTGCCACTCATTTAAGACTTTTGATTTCAGAACCTGCAGCCTGTCTTTATAACAGAACAGGACGACCACTATTATTGCAAGATTCGACATTTTGATGTATGATCGCACAAGTACCTGATTATTAATGTTATTATAGGTGTTAAAACTGTATTGATATATTTAATATTTTATGAGATATTGAGAAAAATAGCTTGTGGATGGTGGCCATCTTGGATTTCAAGATGACAGCCATATATTCGATGTCACCATTGGATTCTTAGACCCCTGAAATGTCAGTCTAGGTCTTAAATCTGTATTGATATCTTTACTACTAAATGAGATATTGAGCAAAATAGCATGTGGATGGCGACCTTCTTGGATTTCAAGATGGCAGCCACAATTTGCAAACATTTCTGTCACCATTGGATTCCTAGTCCCCTAAATGTAGGTATAGGCATTTCAACTCTCTCGATATGTGTACTAGTTAAGGAGATATTAAACAAAACAGGTCCACAGTGGTGGCCATCTTGGATTTCAAGATGGCAGCCATACAGGGTGCAATTTCCAGTGGGCTCTGGACTAAATATCCTTGTATTGGGTTACTCTAGCTTTCATGGAAAAGTGCACAATTGATCAACTAAGTCGCTCCACTACTAGCATGGATAGTAAATATACCGTAAGGTTATTCACATATATTTGATTACAAAATAAAAATATTACATACAATTTAGACATCTACACTGATCATTTAGATAATGGATTAATCTATCCTATATAGTGTCTACATAAGAAGGTGTTTACTTAGCTGAAATATACATTAGTTAACAAATATGTAAATTAATATAACATCTTTTGGGAAAAGTACCCTCGGTGGATGATAATGTACCCTCGGTAGTTGGGTACTGTAAAATCCACCCTATTTAAACCTTAAGTGTCTCATTTTCCAAGAACTATCCCTAGCACTGACAGTAAACATACCATAAGGTTATTCACATATATTTTTAAATAATAATAATAATAATAATAATTTCTTTTAATTTGGAAATGTACTTTGATCATTTAGATAATGGATTAATCCATCATATACATATTTAATTGTCATGTTTACATTAAAAGGTGTTTACTTAGCTGAAATATACATTAGACAACATATATGTAATGTAATATACCATGTTAAAGGAAAGGTACCCTCGGTGGATGATATCCATGTACCATTGGAAGTTAAGTATCATAAAATCCACCCTTTTGAAATGTTACGTGTCTGTTTTTCTGAAAACTACCACCGACATCAGTAGTAAACATACAGTAAGATTATTCACATCTACTTAAAAAATAATAATATAATTTTAATGGAAATGGAAATGCACATATGTAATAAAATGGAAATCTACCCTGATCAGTTAGATAGTTGATGAATAATTCACATTCATATTTAATTTTCAGTGTCTACATAAATTGGAGGGGCCGGACGTAGCCCACTGGTAAAGCATGTTCAGTCTAGGATCGATCCATTTTGATTGGACCATTGTGCTATTTCTTATTACAGCCACTGCACCACAACTGCTACATGTATATCAAAAGCCGTGGTGTACGTGGTGCATATAAAAGATTACCTGCTACTAATGAAAAAATATAGTGGTTTCCTCTCTAAGACTATATATGTCAGAATTACCAAATGTTTGACATCCAATAATCAATGTGCTGTAGTGGTGTCGTTAAACAAAAAAACCCAGTGTTTACTTATACATATGTATTTTCACACACGCACACATTTATTTCAACTAATGTCCATGCTTATATCCAATTAAGGTTCAAGCATGCTGTACTGGGCACACATTTCAGCTATCTTGGCTGTCTGTCCAGGACAGTGGGTTAGTTGGTTAGTGGTTAGGGTGAGAGAAGAGGGTGAGGTGGCCTTGCACCTATGCATTAAATCCTTAAGAACTTGGTCTGGGCTGGAGCCAGTACAGGGCTGCGAACCCTGTACCTACCAGCCTATAGTCCGATGACTTAACCACTGCGCCACTGAGGCCGGTTACACACACACACACACACACACACACATACAGACACACACACGCACATACGTATGTATGAATGTATGTATGTATATGTATATTAAAGGTAAATGAACCTTCAGTGGTACTTTATTAGGAAAAATATCCACCGGGTTCCCCCCCTTCCCTAATCCTAACCCTAACCCCAAACCCTAACCCAAACTAAAAATAATAAAGGGAGGACCGGGCGGATATGATACCCTTTATTCAAATCTATTTAATAAAAATCATACTTTAAAAAAGAAGGAAATAGAAATCTACTCTGATCACTAAGATAATTGATTAATTTTGTGTCAACAAAAGTAGATTTTTACTTTGAGGAAATAGACATTATCAGTGGATGACTTCATGTGTAGGGGAGAGTTGCCGGGACTGGACCAGTGCCTCAATTGGACCAGAACTGTATTTTCATTCAAATTGTGACAGTAGCGCCATCTAGTCAATATATTAATCTGTACACACGCCGCTATTGACCTTGAACCAGTCGAGTCGAAAAAGGTAATATTTTTGGATTTATCAATAAAAGTAACATTTATGCATTTATTACCCTCCTGGTGAAGATATAGCGGTGTCGTACAAATTTCGTACGCACCACCAGGTGCGTATTACAAACTGTGTTTTGATTTGTCAACAGGGAACAGAGTTAATTTCGATTGGTTGGACAGCGACCTTATTAGCATAACGGGACTATTTTTTTCATTCATAATTAATGTCAAGGTCAGTAACATCCACAACTTTTACTACAAATGTCATTCATTAAAAGTTGATGTAAACTGGACCGCGCGAGAAATATTTTTAAATAAAAAATAAAAATAAAAGAATGAATAGAACAATAATTAAACATATTCATTTTATTTATTATGTGGATTTTTGGTCTACAAATTGTTATTGTCAGTTGTGATTTGTGAATTCATCATTATTAAGGTCTACATTAAGAAACATACCCAACGTTAATATTTTTCATATGATATATTTGACAAAAGGTAGTTTTTTATTTTTTAAAACTTAATTTAATATTTTTTGTAGAATTATGAAAAAGTAAAATATACCGACCTGTAAACAGCTTTGTTTGCTTGTTGTAGAAATTTAACAGGGGTCAAGGTTAATAGACCAGTTTTTATTTTAATGTGGCGATGCATTGTAATAATATAGCTAATTTTGAATTTGAATGACGTCAGAATTCAAATGACATCATTTTGCACCTACTTACAATAACCACAAACTGGGTACATGACGTTTCCGTTTTAAGAATGCTGAAAAAAATCCAATGCAAAATTCCTATTGATTTTTTTTTTTTCGAACATTACTGAAGCACCTGAATGTGTTTGAAGAAAATTCTGTGATTGAAAAATTGTACATTTTACGAAATATGGATTTCAAGTGAAATTACGGTAAGATATGCTATATTTATTGTGTACAAAGAAAACCAAAACAAGGGAGTGAAAGTGACTTTCGTCGACCTTAAAGTTATCACTTTAGTTTTCCCGTGAACTCAGCTGCTTTTGCAGTCTACACGTTTTTAACTGCAAAAACACTTGTTATTCTCTTATTGGTTGGATTTTTTGTCAACAAATTGTTATTATCTCGCCTTCATGTAAAATTCTTTAATCTTATTGGTTGTTTGCCGTTGGACAAATCCCTTATCCCCCTGTGGGCGGAGCCAAATTCTCTTATACCCCGTCTGTAATTTCCCAACAGTTTCCAGCCGCCCCAGTTAATGCTAAAGCAATAATTAGATTATAAATAACATTGATAATCAATCAAGTATACATCATTAATTTAATTTTTACTATAAAATACACTATTTCAATACTTTTAAAAGCTGCAATGTTGAACTCGGCCACCTAATTACGGTCGTGGTGTTATTGTATTAATGCGTGATTAGCAACAGTTTTTTTTTTTTTTTTTATATTTTTTTTTTTTTTACTACATACATTTCTGATAAAAAAAAGTTTTTTTGTTTTTTTTTAAATTATTAATATCTGTTTCAGACAATTTCATATTACAAACATTTGAAGTTAAAAACTCGTTTATCGATGGAACTATTTTTCGTCACTGGCAAGTGATTTCGTTCGCGTCCGCGTGGTACGGCTCCGTTAATAAATTGTTAACAATTATTGTCTGGCGTTAATTTGATTATTTGGCTATATGGTTTAACATGTCGGCAAGATAAATTCGTTGTAGAAGCATCTCTCGGGGTATATGGCTTTTTATGTACCCTCTGTGTGCTCTTTTACCCCCTCGCCTTCGGCTCGGGGTAAAAGAACACACAGAGGTACATAAAAAGCCATATACCCCTCGTGATGCTTCTACAACTTATATTGTCAGTTGTGATTTGTGAATTCATCATTATTAGCATAACCAATGCCAGTGGGGTAACGGGAACATTTGTTTCTTGGGGGCGTTTTGTTAAAATATGGAATTATGCATTAGTTTTACCCATTTTTCACCCAATATGAAAATAAACATATATTGATGCATGTACCTTACAGCTTTCTTTAAATTAAAAAATGAAACCCGATGGAAATTTATGGGAAAGTAGGCCTACGTCTACACCACTCCCCTGAAAACGTCACTGAGAAGTAGCGGAAGTACAACGAACTATTTCGAACTATTTCTCAATGCGGCGGTACGTAGTCGTGCACCGGCTAGCTATGCAAATCAACATCCGGTCTTGAAATAGGCTACAAAATTGATTGATTTATTTATTTATTTATTTATTTTTCATAATTTGCGTGATTTAAAAGAGGGTAATAAATAAAATACCACACTCGTTTTCGCTAGATATCATTTTTACGAAACTCGTGAACTTCCCAAACGTATCTGAGCTCACTTTCGTTCGGTCAGATACGTTTGGGAAGTTCACTCGTTTCGTAAAAATGATATCTAGCGAAAACTCTATATGTATCATCTAATACTATTCTTGGAAAAAACATCTATGGAGCAATATGAACATAGTTAGAAGTGTTAAATTAGGTCATAACGATACATAAAGGTTTGTTATTGTGAGTGATAAAACAAGTGCCAAGATGTTTCGCATGTGTACATGTAGGTCAGCATCTATTTATAACTATGGTAAAACCACGATTGGACCAAATGAATTCCTGGGATTGGACCAGTTCCTCAATTGGACCATAATGTTTTGACCTGGTATTTTGGTGATCGTGCCAACCGCCAAATATGATACCAGTTAATTTATGCATCAAAAATGAAATTTTAAGCACGTTTATGAGTAAAACAAACGTCAAAAAGGACCTTTCTGCGTGATCCAATCGAGGATTCTATTTTGATTCATGAGCGAATTATATTTTAATAAAGCTATTTCTTTCTTTTTTGCAAGTAGCCATAGTTCGTACTGTGTCTAATTATCCAAAAGAAGGAACTGATATTTTGCAAACCCAAGAGAGATTCATGCCCAATTTTAGTTACTGTAGCAGATTCCACGATCGGACCACTTTCGTTTTAGCATTAAATTTTTTATTTGAACTCTTCATACTGTCCAGTTTGATTTTCTAGCAATGTTTTTTGACAATGTATGTGCTGGGTTCTGGTTTAATTGAAGGCATTTGATTTTTTTTAAAAACTCCAAAGTGGTCCAATCGTGGTAGTAGAATCCACGATTGGACCATTTTGGGTTTAAATTTGTTTTTAAAATTTACCTGGAATAATTAAACTTTCTACAAAATATGTTGCATCAATGCGTATTGTATGCCCCAACAATAATGAAGGAACTACTTTCCTGCTGATTGCTCTATTTGTCTAACTTGCACAACCATTCTTTCTTAAAGGGTCCAATCCCGGCAACTCTCCCCTACTTGTTAGTGAGATAATGTATTTATAATCCAACCTACTGAAATCTTAAATTTATAATTTTCCAAAAAAAAATACCGTAACTACTATTGTGTTGTTGTTGTTATTTTTATTTAGGACAATTGTTATTACAAATAATTATAATTAAAAGTAGTGGATAAAAAAATTTCTAATCGGTTTGACCTGTACTCATTTATACAGTAATTATTTTAAATTATATATTCTGTAGTTGTTGGATGATTTTTGTTGTTGTTGTTTGTTTATTTGTTTATGAAATTAAGTTGTACAGACATGCATTACAATTTTGATGTTTAGATAACCGTAACCACTCGTGTAAAATTCAAAAATATCGGTGGGATTATCCCACAGAAGAAGAGTAGAAAAACAACAAATAACGACATTGATATACGCTACGTAACATTCAATTACACTATTTATTAACCACACTGTATATTATTAAATACTTGTTACATTAATATCTACAGTTGGAATAATTTATATATATATATACACCAGGACGTTACTCGATGTCGTAAAATCTCGATGTCGATCAACTGTTTGCTCATGAATATTCAGTAGACTCTCACTAGCTTATGACTACGATTGAGTTCAGAGCTCACTACAGGCCTTCGCCTGATTAACCTTGACATGAGCTTGCACTTGCATTCGAGGTTAATTTTGGTGAACTAGATATGCACTACAACCTTAGTTACAGGGTGTATACTAACAAATCAAATCCCATGGATGACTATAGTAACACATGTGGCTAAAACTCCTACCTGCAGCCTATCAATCGACATAAACGCCACAGATATAAATACTACCACCCCTCACACTTTAAGTGAATCAGACAAGAATGGGTGACCAAGCTGCTCATTTCTGAGATAACGGGTAGCGTCAGTGACTACCCTAGTCCCACACAAAATTTTAGTACTTTTTTTTAACAGGTACCCCATACATGTTCTAAGCACAAGGCTACTTGACGCAGTGCTACTTGACACAGTGCTACTCGACACAGTGCTACTTGACACAGTGCTACTCGACAGTGCTTCTTGACACAAGCAGTGCTTCTAGAATTTTTATAAAATCCTCTAGCCATAGGATCAGTGATTTAAAAAAGTTACTAGCCATGATTACATATTCACTAGCCCTACTTTACTTTAAGTTAATATAATGTTACTAAATAATAGTAATAATCAGATATGTCACCTAAAGAGGCAGATAGAGGTTAAAACACTAACACTGGGGGATTGGGATGGGAGCAGGATATTCATATTTACAAAATAGACGTAACTGCAGAATTTGTCAAAAATAATTCACTAGCCGTCGGGCATGGCAATAGTAGTTATTTACTAGCCCAACATTGAATATCACTAGCCATTGGAGTGGGGCTACCATAATCTAGAAGCCCTGCACAAGACTACTTGACACAGTGCTACCTGACACAGGGCTACCTGACACAGGGCTACCTAACACAGTGCTACGTGACACAGGGCTACCTGACACAGGGCTACCTGACACAGTGCTACGTGACACAGTGCTACCTGACACAGGGCTACCTGACACAGTGCTACAGTGCTACCTGACACAGGGCTACCTGACACAGTGCTACAGGGATACCTGACACAGTGCTACTAGACACAGTGCTATGTGACACAGGGCTACCTGACACAGTGCTACAGTGCTACCTGACAGGGCTACCTGACACAGTGCTACCTGACACTGGGCTACCTGACACTGGGCTACCTGACACAGGGCTACCTGACACAGGGCTACCTGACACAGTGCTACCTGACACAGAGCTACAGTGCTACCTGACACAGGGCTACCTGACACAGTGCTACCTGACACAGTGCCACAGTGCTACCTGACACAGGGCTACCTGACATAGGGCTACCTGACACAGTGCTACCTGACACAGGGCTACCCGACACAGTGCTACCCGACACAGTGCTACCCGACACAGGGCTACCTGACACAGTGCTACCTGACACAGTGCCACAGTGCTACCTGACACAGGGCTACCTGACACAGGGCTACCTGACACAGGGCTACCTGACACAGTGCCACAGTGCTACCTGACACAGGGCTACCTGACATAGGGCTACCTGACACAGTGCTACCTGACACAGTGCTACAGGGCTACCTGACACAGGGCTACAGTGCTACCTGACACAGGGCTACAGTGCTACCTGACACAGGGCTACCTGACACAGTGCTACAGGGATACCTGACAGGGCTACCTGACACAGTGCTACAGTGCTACCTGACACTGGGCTACCTGACACAGGGCTACCTGACACAGGGCTACCTGACACAGTGCTACCTGACACAGGGCTACAGTGCTACCTGACACAGTGCTACCTGACACAGAGCTACAGTGCTACCTGACACAGGGCTACCTGACACAGTGCTACCTGACACAGTGCCACAGTGCTACCTGACACAGGGCTACCTGACATAGGGCTACCTGACACAGTGCTACCTGACACAGGTCTACCCGACACAGTGCTACCCGACACAGTGCTACCTGACACAGGGCTACCTGACACAGTGCCACAGTGCTACCTGACACAGGGCTACCTGACATAGGGCTACCTGACATAGGGCTACCTGACACAGTGCTACCTGACACAGTGCCACAGTGCTACCTGGCACAGGGCTACCTGACACAGTGCTACCTGACACAGTGCCACAGTGCTACCTGACACAGGGCTACCTGACATAGGGCTACCTGACACAGTGCTACAGGGCTACCTGACACGGTGCTACCTGACACAGTGCTACCTGACACAGGGCTACTTGACACAGGGCTACCTGACACAGTGCCACAGTGCTACCTACACAGGGCTACCTGACATAGGGCTACCTGACACAGTGCCACAGTGCTACCTGACACAGGGCTACCTGACATAGGGCTACCTGACATAGGGCTACCTGACACAGTGCTACCTGACACAGTGCCACAGTGCTACCTGACACAGGGCTACCTGACATAGGGCTACCTGACACAGTGCTACAGGGCTACCTGACACGGTGCTACCTGACACAGTGCTACCTGACACAGGGCTACTTGACACAGGGCTACCTGACACAGTGCCACAGTGCTACCTACACAGGGCTACCTGACATAGGGCTACCTGACACAGTGCTACAGGGCTACCTGACACAGTGCTACCTGACACAGTGCTACAGGGCTACCTGACACAGGGCTACAGTGCTACCTGACACAGTGCTACCTGACACAGGGCTACAGTGCTACCTGACACAGGGCTACCTGACACAGTGCTACAGTGCTACCTGACACAGGGCTACAGTGCTACCTGACACAGGGCTACCTGACACAGTGCTACTTGACAGTGTCAGATGAAATAAAATTGCATACATTTTTTGCCCAGATGAAACCTTTTTTTTTTTTTTACAACCAACACACTCACATTCGATTATGGGTAATAAATAGGATATTAAACTCGCTACCATTTCGTATCATGTTTATGTCCCTCGTGAAATAATTTGAAGACTATTTCATTCGGGACACAAACATGATATGAAATGAAAGCTTGTTTAATGTCTTATGAAATGTAATACTACACTGTACAATATACTAATATACTGACATAAAATGCAAAATAGCGGAGAACATTAAGTTTTCAGAGTTAATCATATATATGTTGTCGAATTGTCACTGTATTATGTCTCCGAATATTAAAGGGACATTCCCGAGTTTGCTGCATTGTAAGATGTTTCCGACTAATCAAATATTTCTATGATTAAATTTACAAATATTAGAAACACGTTTAATATACAGCCACTAATATTTTATGCAGAAAAATATATTTGATATGTAATTACAGTCGTCAAAAAGTCTGTTAGTCGATAACATCTTAAAAATTGCTGCAAACTCAGGAATGTCCCTTTAAAAGGTTTTTAATAACTAAAATTACATTAAATACATACATGTTCTTATTTACAGTTGATTTCCATGTAATATCTGGGGTTTATATATATATAAATATTATATGTTAAGTGCTTCGGATGGGTCTGATGTTTTATAGCAGGCTAAAGTGGATTTTATCTCCGAACCTGTCTAATTTTATAAACGTTTATGAAAATACATAAATTAGTAAACATGAAATTAGAGCTCCTACAGATATTATAGGAACATGTGTAAAATATTATATAGTGAGGGTGGGGGTGGGGGGTTCTGAACTGGCGAGCGAACTTTTTAAGGTGGTACAGGTTCGGGTATTGCTCCTCCGAAAAATACATTAGCTTTTGAGGGTAATAATGACCTCCCCCTCCTTCCCAACTCTGCACACTGCACACAGTAAAATGTATCATATTAGCACACGCGCATGTAAATACGGTATGATCGGAATCATGTTATAATTTGTATGGTTTCAGGCTGTATTTGCGTCATGGAGGATATCCTGTCTGAATACGTGACGCCTCTACGCATGGCGTGTGGGGTGCTGTATCCGCATAAGGTCCTGGGCGAGGATATGACCAAGACTCTCTGTGCTATCCAAGCCTTGGACACAAGGCCCGATGATATCTTCCTGTGTTCGTTCCTTAAGTCAGGTCAGTCACAGACCCGTGTATGAGGACCCCAACCTATTAGAGAGGTCTGGGGGCATGTTCCCTTGAGAACAGTCAAATTTCAGCTGTAAAATACAACATTGGAGTTCATTTCTGATGATGAATAATTGAAATATGTAAAAGGATATTATTTCTTAAAATGGTTTTCTAGGCACCGGCCTCAGTGGCACAGTGGTTTAACCATCGGACTACAGGGTTCGCAGCCTGATACCGACTCCAAGCCAGAGTGAGATTTTAAGGGCTCAATGGGTAGGTGTAAGGCCACTGCACCCTCTTCTCTCTCACTAACCACTAACCAACAAACAACTAACCCACCATCCTGGCCAGACAACGCAGATAGCTGAGGTGTGTGCCCAGGACAGTGTGCTTGAACCTTAATTGGAAATAAGCATGAAAATAAGTTGAAATGAAAAATGAAATTTTCTAGGCACGGTCGGGTTCCCAGAAAATACAAGTTTTATTTTTAGGCCTAAAATAAAACATGTCATTCAATACTTTTATATTTTATTATATTCAAATACATGACACATTGATCTTAAAATAATAATACTGTATTAAAAAAGAAAGAAAAGTACTAATCAAAATTATACCCATGTGATTTTCCATTCTTATATATTAGTTATGAAAATCCCTGAAATAAAAACCATAAAAATGTATCAGTATTATCATGACCTGTTACGGTATTCAAACAACCGCTACAAAAAATGACAATAAATGACCTGTTATAGATAGAAATATGAGATGTATTTACAATTTTACTGCTAAACATATGTAATTTGAAACAGACTATAACACCCAGGTAGATATTGATTACACCCGAGACTGTAAACTTAGTACTTGTGATTACACCTGTCAGGTATTCGTCTGTCCTCCCCCCCCCCCCCCCCCCCCCCCCAGTCAGTTGTAAGATGTCATATTCGTCAAACCAGATTGGTGATTCTTTTGTGAGAGTGGACAAGAAAGAGGAACACTATCACATGGAAATCGTCAGCTTCTGATGTCAAGCGCTCTGACAATATGCAATGTGCTCAGGTGTGTGGTGCTGGATTATGTGTATATAACAATGAACAGAAATCTACATGTCGCAATAAACAAAGAACAATCAAACGAATTCATGCATTATTTGTCCAGTCGGAGATTCGATAACGTGGACAGACAGATCAGAAGATTAGATAAATGTTTGAAATTATTCTTTGTTACTGGAACCTAAAACAACTCGTATTTATTATTAATTTTTTATTATTAAAAAAAATCGCAAGACAGGGTTTCTGCCAGAAGGTAAAATGGGTTAGGCACCCTACCCAGATTTTATTTTTTAAGTTAACTTTTTGACAAAATTAATTACTCTTATCATTGCTGTATGATTTTCTTAACCCTAATCCTAAATTTAACCCCTTTTCTTTCTGCGGGAAGCCCCCCCGCCAGACTGGCTGCATTCAAATTCATAGCGCCATACCCAAAAATTTCTTTCTGGCAGAAATACTGCCAGAGACATTCGCTACTTTGATTATTTTGTCGCCACTTTTATATTTTTATCGCAATTGGCGATTTGGACCGAAATTATGAGTTACATTCTTGTGAACTGTTGGAATAAAAAAAAAATAAAAAAAATAATCATCATTGAAATCCATATCTATACTCTTCAAAAGAAGAAACGCAAAACCACATTGTCGTAACATTTGGAGAATTGATTTAATTATTGAATGGTGAGTCCGATAATTACCAAATGTTGCAGGATTGTTCACAATTCACTCTAGTCCATTGTGAGTAAGTGATAGGACACACCACCAAGGTCAAGGTCATCTGGAGTCAATACCGGGTGTGGCCTCCGCGTGTGTTGACAACTGTCTGGCACCGCCTGCCCATTGAAGCAACCAGAGTACGGATGACGTCCCGGGGGATGCTGGCCCACTCGGCCTGCAAGGCTGCTGCCAGCTCGGGCAGGGTCTGGGGCTGTGGTTGTCGCTGTCGGAGGCGTCGGTCCAACTCGTCCCATAGATGCTCAATTGGGTTCAAATCCGGTGATGTCGATGGCCAAGGAAGGACATTAATGTTGTTGTTCTGTAGGAAAGCCGTTGTGAGACGTGCCGTGTGAGGCCTGGCGTTGTCATGTTGGAACACTGCGTTGGCGTTGGCCATAACTGGAACGATCTGTGGCCGGAGGATCTGGTCAATGTAGCCCTGTGCATTCAGGTTGCCCTGCACGTGGACCAGGTCAGTTCTGCCAGTGTGTGAGATGGCTGCCCACACCATGACACTACCCCCGCCGAATCTGTCCACTTCCTGCACGCAGTTTGCCGCATAACGTTCACCACGACGCCTATACACGCGACATCTTCCATCATGACGTCGGAGCAGAAATCGGGACTCGTCACTGAACCACACCTGTCTCCATCGCAGTTGAGGCCATTGTCGATGAATCTGGCACCACTGCAGTCGGAGTCGACGGTGTTGTGGTGTTAAGATGACACCTCGAACTGGACGTCTGGCACGAATTCCTACCTCACGTAGGCGGTTCCGTACGGTCTGGTCGGATATCCTGCGCAAACCTGGTATTGCTGTGGATGTGGAGGTGGCAGTAGTCAGTCGTTCCCGAAGGTGGCGTACCCGGATGTAGCGGTCCTGCCCGGGGGTAGTGACACGGGTCGACCGGATCTAGGGAGGTCACGTGTTGATCCATTTTGCTGGTAACGGTCCCACAGTCTGGAGATGGTGCTGGGGACACATGGAATGCCCTGGCAACGGCCGTTCTGGATTCGCCTGCGTCTAGTCGGCCGATGGCATTGTTTCTCTGCGGTTCACTGAGACGTGGCATGTCCTGGATTGTCAACTGTCGGCCAGATACAGAGGCCAGGCAAGCGAACACCCTGCACTTTTATACTGTCGGTGTTCATGTTGCACGTGCAGACAACGCACGTGCAGTGGTGACATGGTTTGCAAGTGGCTGCGTTTTTGCGAATATTCACATTTTGGAACTTTATTGTACAGTACCTGCGTTTTATCGAATGTAACCGTGGGAATGTGTTTGGGACATGCAATGACCTTATATTCACAAAGCATGAACCGGTAGGAAACATAAAATCGGAGTTATAACCCATTTGTACCCTTTTGCGTTTCTTTTTTTGAAGAGTATAGATCACGTTTTGACTGGGGAAGCCAGTGACTCCCTGCCCCTCCCACGCTCCCTGCACCTCCCACGCTCCCGACGTGTCAGCGTAATTAACTTTACAACAGCTTGATAGCTCATGGATTTTCTTTTCATTTAATTCGCATAATTGTTATCAAACATATTTTAGCGTGCTAACTACATACATGTCGTATATCAGCTACTATTTCACTTTTAACAATGTAGCACATTCGCCTTTTTTCGTTTTAATTCTAATTAAATCTAGAAAGTAATTGAAATCCACCGGTTTCAGGAACGCACTGGCTCTACGAGATATTAAATATGCTGGTTCAGGGCCAAGCTAAGTACACAAGGCACTGGAAGAACTCCAACGAAATCGAGGTTGCGCCCCTTGATGTCTTCACCAAGATGATGTCTCCTCGAATTTTCCAAACTCATTTGAGGTTTGTCACTTCTATAGAATTTTCTAAATTAATTTGAGCTACTTTACTTTCCTAAAACTTAATAAATTAATTTAAGGTACGTCACTTTCCTAGATATTTTGTAAATTAATTTGAGGTATTTCAAACAGGTTTGAGTTGAGGTACATGTCTCAAATTCATTTCAGGTTAGTAATTTTTTAGAATTTCCCAATCTCTGAGGATTGTCACTTTTCAAGAATTTTCAAACTCATTTGAGATGTATGGAGTCCAATAGAGAGATGGATATTTACCTCCCAATAATTTTGTACATACAATTAAGGCTTGTCTGTTGTTTCTTTTACGTTCATCGGGGTATGAACAAAGAAAATCATCCGCAAACTGTGAATCGGCGAAGCCATTCTCACATAAGGTTGCGGATGATTTTTTTTTGTTTTGCGAAACCTACAACTTGGCAAAAATGTATCTATCTTTTTGTTGTTGTTGTTGTTTGGGTTTATTGTGTGTTTTTTGTGGGGTTTGGGGTCAAATAACAGTTAATAACCTTGTAAAGCAAAATCTCTGGTATTAGCACTCTATCTTAAAGGGACATTCCTGAGTTTACTGCAATCGTTAAGATGTTATTGACTAGCAGAGACTTTTTAACGATTGTAATTACACATCAAATATATTTTTCTGCATAAAATATTAGTGTTTGTATATTGAACGTGTTTCTGATCATTCTAATATTTGTACTAGGTTAAATTTCATTTTATTTCCTAATATATATTTTTTTAGTACGTACAAAATTGTTTTGAAGACAAAATCCAGTTTGGGCTTCTTACAAAAATATTAAGATGACCAAAAACACATTGAATATACAGACACTGATATTCTAAACAAGAAAATATATTTAATATGTAAGTTTAATCATAGAAATATTTTATTAGTCAGAAACATCTTACAATGCAGAAAACTCAGGAATGTCCCTGTAACAAAGCATCCGCCTAATACGCGGTCTGAGATCGATGCCCATCGGCGGTCCCATTGAGCTATTTGTTGTTCCAGGCACTGCACTGTCTGTAGGATGGTGCATATAAAAGATCTCTTCAGCTATTTGTTGTTCCAGCCACTGCACCACGACCATGGTATAAATGTGCTATCCTGTCTGTAGGATGGTGCATGTAAAAGATCTCTTCAGCTATTTGTTGTTCCAGCCACTGCACCACGACCATGGTATAAATGTGCTATCCTGTCTGTAGGAGGGTGCATATAAAAGATCTCTTCAGCTATTTCTTGTTCCAGCCACTGCACCACGACCATGGTATAAATGTGCTATCCTGTCTGTAGGAGGGTGCATATAAAAGATCTCTTCAGCTATTTGTTGTTCCAGCCACTGCACCACGACCATGGTATAAATGTGCTATCCTGTCTGTAGGAGGGTGCATATAAAAGATCTCTTCAGCTATTTCTTGTTCCAGCCACTGCACCACGACCATGTTATAAATGTGCTATCCTGTCTGTAGGAGGGTGCATATAAAAGATCTCTTCAGCTATTTGTTGTTCCAGCCACTGCACCACGACCATGGTATAAATGTGCTATCCTGTCTGTAGGATGGTGCATATAAAAGATCTCTTCAGCTATTTGTTGTTCCAGCCACTGCACCACGACCATGGTGTAAATGTGCTATCCTGTCTGTAGGAGGGTGCATATAAAAGATCTCCAGCTATTTGTTGTTCCAGCCACTGCACCACGACCATGGTGTAAATGTGCTATCCTGTCTGTAGGAGGGTGCATATAAAAGATCTCTTCAGCTATTTGTTGTTCCAGCCACTGCACCACGACCATGGTATAAATGTGCTATCCTGTCTGTAGGATGGTGCATGTAAAAGATCTCTTCAGCTATTTGTTGTTCCAGCCACTGCACCACGACCATGGTATAAATGTGCTATCCTGTCTGTAGGAGGGTGCATATAAAAGATCTCTTCAGCTATTTGTTGTTCCAGCCACTGCACCACCACGACCATGGTATAAATGTGCTATCCTGTCTGTAGGAGGGTGCATATAAAAGATCTCTTCAGCTATTTGTTGTTCCAGCCACTGCACCACGACCATGGTATAAATGTGCTATCCAGTCTGTAGGAGGGTGCATATAAAAGATCTCTTCAGCTATTTCTTGTTCCAGCCACTGCACCACGACCATGGTATAAATGTGCTATCCTGTCCGTAGGAGGGTGCATATAAAAGATCTCTTCAGCTATTTGTTGTTCCAGCCACCGCACCACGACCATGGTATAAATGTGCTATCCTGTCTGTAGGAGGGTGCATATAAAAGATCTCTTCAGCTATTTGTTGTTCCAGCCACTGCACCACGACCATGGTATAAATGTGCTATCCTGTCTGTAGGATGGTGCATATAAAAATGTCTTCTTAGGTACTAAAAATGTAGTGGATTTCCTCTCTAAGACTATATGTCAAAATTACCAAATGTTTGATAACCAATAAATCAATGTGCTCTAGTGGTGTTACTAAACGAGTCAAACTTGATCTAGATCTTAAGACTGGCAGCAAACTGAGGACAGTGTGTTTTTCTTGACAGGTTTGAGTTTCTTCCTCAACAACTGCGCATGAAGGGCCGGATCGTGTACGTGGAGAGAGACCCGAAGTCTGTCTGTGTGTCTCTGCTGAATTTCCTGAAATTCCACAACTTGTTACGTCAGGATATTGATTGGTCACTCTTTCTGAACATGTTTGTCGATGGCAAAGGTAATTGTAGACGTACGGAGAATAAGTCTACAGACTCTCAGATTCGGGCATTTTCATTTAATTCAGACAAAAATCAGCCTGCCTCCTACAAGAATGGGAACCCCTATGCCTATGGCAGTCCCCACCCACACCCCCACCCCTCCAATACACACACCTATACCCCTCCCCGACCCCTCCCACACCCCCACCCTCCCACACACACCCCTCCCCCCACACACACACCCTTCCCCCACACACACACCCTCATACACACACCCCTCCCTCCCTCACACACACACACTCTATACCCCTCCCACACACACACCTATACTCCTCCCACACACACACCCACACCCACACCTGCACCCCTCCCCCCACACACATACCCCTCCCCCAAACACACCCCTCACACACCCCTCCCCACACACACACACCCCTCACACACACATTTCCACCCCTCCCCCACACACCCACACACCCCCCCCCCCACAGACACACACCTCCACCCCTCCCTCCACACACACCTACCTTCCCACACACACACACACCTCCACCCCTCCCCACACACACACCCTCACACACACACCTACACCCCGCACACACACACACCTACACACCTCCCACACACAGACACACCTACACCCCTCCCACACACAAACTCCCCCACGCACACCTACACCCCTCACACACACAGACACACACACCTACACCCCCCCTCTCACACACACACACACACATCCCTCCAACACACACACCTCCCCCACACACACACACATACCCCTCCCTCACACACACACACACACCTACACCCCTCACACACACCCCTCCAACACACACACACACCTACACCCCTCACACACACACACACCTACACCCCTCCAAAACACACACCTACACCCCTCACACACACACACACCTACACACCTCACACACACACACCTACACACACCCCACACACACATACACCTCCAACACACACACACACACACCTACACCCCTCACACACACACCTACACCCCTCACACACACACACCTACACCCCTCATACACACCTACACCCCTCCCCCTCACACACACCTACACCCCTCCCACATACACCCACACCCCTCACACACCTACACCTCTCACACACACACCTACACCCCTCGCACACACACATCTACACCCCCCCCCCCCACACACACCTCACCCCCACACACACCTACACCCCTCCCACACCCACACCTACACCCCTCACACACACACACCTACACCCCTCACACACACACACCTACACCCCTCACACACACACACCTACACCCTTCCCCCACACACATGCACACCTACACCCCTCCCACAGACACCTATATCCCTGACACCTACACCCCTCCCACATACACACCTACACCCCTCAAACACACACACACCTACACCCCTCCCACACAACCCACATACACACACACCTACACCCCTCCCACAAACACACCTACACCCCTCACACACACACACACCTACACCCCTCACACTCACACACCCTACACACCCCTGCCACACACACACCACACACCCCTGCCACAAACACACCTACACCCCACCCCCCACAAACACACACACACCCCTCCCACAACACACCTACACCCCTCCCACACATATACCTACACCCCTCCACCACACACACCACCTACACCCCTCCCACAAACACACCTACACCCTCACCACACACCCAACACACACACCACTCACACAACCTCACACACACACCACACCCTCACCCCACACCACACACACACACACACACACACCCCACACACACACACACACACCACACACACACACACCCCACCTACATACTCACACACACACATACACCCTACACCCACCCTCACACACACACCCACACCACACCCCTACACCACACACATACACCTACACACCTACACCTCACACACACCACACACCTACACCTACACCCCTCACCACACATACACCTACACCCCTCACACACCTACACCACACACACACACACACACCTACACCCCACACACTCACACCACATACACCTACACCCCTCACCACACACCTACACCCTACACACCCCTACACCCACACATACCTACACCCCACACACCACACACACACACACCTACACCCCTCACACACATACACCTACACCCCTCACACACACACCTACACCCCTCACACACATATACCTACACCCCTCACACACACACACACACACACACCCTACACCCCTCACACACATACACCTACACCCCTCACACACACACACACACCCACACACACACCCCTCACACACACACACACACCTACACCCCTCACACACACACACACACACCTACACCCCTCACACACACACACACACCTACACCCCCACACACACACCTACACCCCTCACACACACACACCTACACCCCTCACACACACACACCCCCACACCCACACCTACACCTCACACCCACCTACACCCACACACACACACACCTACACCCCTCACACACACACACACCTCACACCACCCTCACTACACCCCTCACACACACACACACCTACACCCCTCACACACACACACACACCTACACCCCTCACACACACACACACCTACACCCCTCACACACACACACACACACACCTACACCCCTCACACACATACACCTACACCCCTCACACACACACACACCTACACACCTACACCCCTCACACACACACACACACACACCTACACCCCTCACACACACACACACACCTACACCCCTCACACACACACACCTACACACCCTCACACCCCACACACACACACCTACACCCCTCACACACA